>NC_134403.1:271064196-271199196 GCF_038048845.1 Mixophyes fleayi
GTTTCCCCCCCTGGTGCCTCATTTACAATAACCACATCACCATCCTCATCATCAAGTTCCTCCACAGCGCCAGCTACATCATCAATAGCCTCCTCCCGAGCCACCTCTTCCCGTACAGTGATGGGAAGGTCAGGCTTGACAACCACCAACACCCTTGGACTCGCCTTGGGGATTTGTGATAATTTCTCTTTAGAAGGCAGAGTTGTTTGCTGTTTTGTTGCTGACAGCATAACTCTCTTCAATTTTTTGTAGGGGGGGGGAGGAGGAGGAGGGCTAAGATCCGTGGGTGAAGCTGAACCACTAGTCATGAACACGGGCCAGGGCCTAAGCCGTTCCTTGCCACTCCGTGTCGTAAATGGCATATTGGCAACTTTACGTTTCTCCTCAGATGATTTTAAGTTTCTCTTTTTGCTACTTTTTCTTAACTTGGGCTTTTTGGATTTTACATGCCCGGTACTACGAGATTGGGCATCGGGCTTGGAAGACGACGTTGATGGCATTTCATCGTCTATGTCATGACTAGTGGCAGCAGCTTCAGCATTAGGAGGAAGTGGGTCTTGATCTTTCCCTACTTTATCCTCCAAATTTTTGGTCTCCATTATATGTAGCACAAGATACTGCAGAATGTGTGAACTTGGTAATATTGCAGTACCAATGGACTTATACTGCTGGATTGGTTTTGCAAATTTGGTTATAATTATTATATTTGTTTTTTTTTTTAAATTTTTTATTTTTTTTTATTTTTAAAAAACTTGGGAATAGTGGGGAAATAACTATGCCCTTAGAAGCACAGAGCACAGGACACAGCACCACTGGACTGAACAGGACACGGCACAGGACCCAGCAGCACTACGGAACTCAGCAGGACAGAGCACAGGACACAGCACCACTGGACTGATACTGCAGAATGTGTGAACTTGGTAATATTGCAGTACCAATGGACTTATAATGCTGGATTGGTTTTGCAAATTTGGTTATAATTATTATATATTTTTTTTTTTTTAAATTTTTTATTTTTTTTTACTTTTTTTTTATTTTTAAAAAACTTGGGAATAGTGGGGAAATAACTATGCCCTTAGAAGCACAGAGCACAGGACACAGCACCACTGGACTGAACAGGACACGGCACAGGACCCAGCAGCACTACGGAACTCAGCAGGACAGAGCACAGGACACAGCACCACTGGACTGATACTGCAGAATGTGTGAACTTGGTAATATTGCAGTACCAATGGACTTATAATGCTGGATTGGTTTTGCAAATTTGGTTATAATTATTATATATTTTTTTTTTTTTAAATTTTTTTTTTTTTTTTTTAACTTTTTTTTTTATTTTTTAAAAACTTGGGAATAATGGGGAAATAACTATGCCCTTAGAAGCACAGAGCACAGGACACAGCACCACTGGACTGAACAGGACACGGCACAGGACCCAGCAGCACTACGGAACTCAGCAGGACAGAGCACAGGACACAGCACCACTGGACTGATACTGCAGAATGTGTAAACTTTGTAATATTGCAGTACCACTGGACTTTTACTGCTGAATGTGTGAACTTGGTAATATTGCAGTACCAATGGGCTTATACTGCAGGATTGGTTGTGCAAATTTTGTGGTAATTAAAAAATATTAAAGTAGTTTTTGGTATTTTTTAAAAAAACTTTTTTTTATTTTTTTAAACACAGGGGAATATTGGGGAAATAACTATGCCCTTAGAAGCACAGAGCACAGGACACAGCACCACTGGACTGAACAGGACACAGCACAGGACCCAGCAGCACCACTGACCTCAGAAGGACAGAGCACAGCACACAGCACCACTGGACTGATACTGCAGAACACAGCACAGCACAGCACAGCACAGCACAGCACAGCACAGCACAGAACTAAACAGCACAGAACTAAACAGCACAGAACTAAACAGCACAGAACTAAACAGCACAGAGGACCACCTAACACACCCTCCCTCTACCCTGATCAATGCCCGAGTGAAGATGGCGGCGACTAGCGGGGAATTTATAGGATCCGAGTATCGCGAGATCCGACAACGGGATTATGAGTCAGAGCCTCAGTTTCACTTTTGAATTTGGCGCCAATACCCGGATCTGTCTCGGATCCGACTCGGATCCGCAACGTTCGGGTGGGCTCGGATTTCATAAATCCGAGTGCGCTCATCCCTAATATATATACTATGTGTGATATACTAAACCATAGGTCGCAATTAACAATGTTTTCAAATATTTTTCCACATATTAAATAAAGACTCTCAGATAGTAAAACAGATACTAAGGAAAGCCGATAGCCATCGTAAGAAAAGGTTGTATTGAACCTTTGGGCTACGGTCTATATCAAAAAATGGTAAAACTATATTCACTCCTCACAGCTGCAAAAACAGGATTTGTCAATAGCTTAATAAACAGATAGCAATAACATAGCTCTTCAGTGTTTCTTAAGAGCTCTCTTTATTGGAAGAGAAAAAGTCTACAAGTATCATTACTGTGTGTACAGCCTAGAAAGGAAGGTACCAGAGTGAATTGTGAAATTAGCAGCTGTCATGGCAACACTTACTTGAGAACACCAAGGTCTTGATCAGTAAAGAGAAATATAAACTGTCAATTTGGAATCACAAGGTTGCTTATAGGAGGGCGTCTGTTCTTTCTTTAGAGAAAACATGAGGCTGGTAGTTGCAAGGAGGACAGTTCAACTCAGGCAATACATTCCTCTAATTACAGTGTAAACAAGATAACTATGAATAAATAAATTAAAATTGGATCTTTTAAACATTAATAATTTTATATAGACATTTGTGGGAATTTAAGACAAAATAGACAATAAAAGGTAGTGCAGAATCAAGACAGCATAAAAATATTAAAAATACAAGTATGAACAAGATGTTTGTAAAACTTGAAATTAAATTGTGCTGGTGAACTCTAGCCACATAAATGGTACACATACTTAATCAGTGGTCAAGGAACAATTTTGGTCAGCTGGAGCATTTTTTCCAATAAACACTTGATAATAATTTGGACCATTTAACTGAAGCAAAGCCCTTTTAGGATTGCTTACTTTGTTAGTTTAATTGGTGAAAAATAAAATAAATGATAATATTGTATATTGTAGTGTGGCTGAATTCCCCCTATACCCATGCAGTGTTTGTCTCTACAGTGATGGAAAGTCGTAATGTGTCTAGTGTAAAAAACATGAAATGATGTTTAAATGAATATAATTTAAAATGTATTTCTTTCTTTAAAAAAAACAAAAAACTGTATGTAACAAAAAAAACCCTGTGTTTTATATTATATTTTATATATATATATATATATATATATATATATATATATATATATATCTACTATTGTGGTCCACTGAGTTTCCTACTGACGGAACTGGATATCGAGGTGCCGGGAGCCTGTACCCCAGCCCAGGTGGTTTAGTGGAGGGACCCCTGGCCTTTAGCTTCAGTACAGAGGTGCCAGTAGAGCTTGTAATGGCTCTTCCTGGATTCAGATGTACCTAAGGGAAGCCTTGCCACCTGGGAGTTCCAGCAGGAAAAGTGGCACACTGGAGCGGATTTCGGCTTGGAGGGGGAGATTTAAAGATAAAATGGCATTGTGTGAAGGCTACACCTGCTACTGAGAATACATTATTCATTAAGATGTGTGAAAAATTCCAGGCTAATTCAAATGCAAGATATGTGAATCAATGTGTTTAAAGGGACAGGGGCTTGGATTACTACCTGTCAACCCATGTGTAAGAATTGTACTAATAAAAAAATGACAGCAAAACCCTATGCTTTTCATTCTTGTACATTCTTGTATTCCATCAGAGTGCATCATAACTACCTCACAATGAACAACTCTTTTACAAACTACTATAGAACAGTAAACACCACTGTTCCTGTAAGAACCTGCATAATGTCTTTTGTCTGCTTGATGCTTACAGATAAGAGCTAACTCTGTGATCCGTTCCCCCGCTGTCCTATGTTGAACTAAACTATGTTGAAGGAGTCTGGTGGTGGCAGTAACTACTCTCCTACAACCGCTGCACAGTTGGCATTTACAGTCGGTGAGTTTCTGATGGCCGACTAACACCAGTAAGAGTGGTCAGTAACATTACTGCTGGCAGGCGGGATGGGAAGGCAGAGTAAGTCTATAATATCACAGGTGGTAATAATATATTAGTGGAAAAAAGGTAGTTGGGTCATGGCCTGGAAAGTCCATTATGTGTGTATCCAAAGTGATTTGGTATAAGCCATCAGAAAAAACAGGATCACCAGATATATTACTGTATAAGAGACACTGGAACTAATGATTATAAGGTTCTTGTCATCTCCTTTATTAATTTGCTCCTGTCATTATTACACATGCTGCATGAAATTGCTTTTATTGCACT
This sequence comes from Mixophyes fleayi, assembly GCF_038048845.1. Taxonomy (NCBI): domain Eukaryota; kingdom Metazoa; phylum Chordata; class Amphibia; order Anura; family Limnodynastidae; genus Mixophyes; species Mixophyes fleayi. Next base: position 271,068,590 of record NC_134403.1, read on the forward strand.
GGCACTTGGCAGGAGTCAATCAGTCTTCATTTATCAATTTGATTTGCTAGCTTTTTCTGTAAATAGAACTGATGGTGTACGCAGTGCAGTAATGTACTGATTTCAAAGCCACTAAAGTAACATTATAATGAGTTTTGTCTTCATGATGCACAATGACCACAATTTGTTTCATGTGGCTTTGTATTCGAGCTTGAGGCTTTGAAAAAGACTTGCCTTCTATGTTAGTGAGATGGGGATTTTGGAAAAAGTAAAACCACAAAATACAAATATCCATTTGAGAAGCATCAACTGCTTCAAATATATCATAAACTTTGCATTGCCAATATAAATGTTGAACATTGTCAACAAATGTTATACTGCAAATATGCCATTTTGATATGGGGAATAGATGCTCAAGAGAATTTCACAAACCAATAAATTGCTGCAGATGTAACATTCACTGAAACACGTTTTCTTCCTAGAAAGACACAGAACTTGCACAAAAAAAAGACAGTTGCATATTATCATATTTAATTCTACCAGGATCTGACATATATTTTAAATGTCAGCTTTGTTGGAGAATGTGTCATTTCCCACGTGTCATCTGGCTATAATATTCATCCTGTGGCAGATGCAGAATAATGAAAATGTATGCCTTTTTTTCTTATAGAGATCGTAATGCATATTTGTAGCTCAATTACATGTGTGCCTTATTAGGAGTCTAGTCTGGTAAAGCCAGCACTACCTCTGAGTCTCCCAGAAGGGTTTCATCTTGGAAGAATAACATATAAAACATTTTATTTCTTGCTCTACAGCCTCACCGTACAACACTGTGGAATATGTTGGTGTTTTGTATGGCAAATTATGTCTTAAAACAATAATAGCCATAGTACTTCACACTGGGATATTGAGCATACAGTACTATAAATGAAAGATGACAATGATAGTGGAATACAGACGGAAGCTACAATAAGATTACACCACATAAGTATCACATGGATTCAAGGGAAGAATAATACACTAGTCTTAGAAATTCATGCATTCCTTTCACATATTTGAAATGCCTTATTAGACAAGGCAGTTAATTTAATCTCAGACCGTTTTCTACCAAGTATAGACAATACCCTATACTTGGATTTAATTTACTAATTTGTTTTATCATTTTTATGGATTGTACATAAAAGTAAAATATAGTAACCTTGTTAATTTTAGTTGAATGTCCAGAAGTAGTATTGTATTCATTGTTTGGTTATTCTTTTTTTTTCAATTAAAAGTTGAATGCCCAGTAAAATGTTTTGTTCTGCTAATCAAAAAGGAAGTATATATCCCAAGCATAAGTACATATCCCAGGTGGCCGTTTAGGGAGATGTAGGGCCATCTATTGGGTGACTTACTAATGTTGCATAAATTTGGAAAGCCAACTAGCGGTTACTATTTAACTTGTAATAGACAAAGCACGCAAGGAAAATACTGGCTATTTGTTCATGTAGCACACAAATACTTGATAGCTTTATTTTTACACTGAAAATAAAGTTGATATATGACATGCCGTACTCCAACTATAAATCTGTCCCTACATTTTAAATTTACCTCCCCCTCTAAAGCAACATGGTTTTGCCAAGTTGCAAACTTGCTCTTTTTCTTTGCTTTGCTCATAACTCAAAATCAGGCCCTTTATTGTTAATTTGTTTCTATGGTTTACTAATTTATATTTGCATTGTGTTAGTAAATAGTGCCCTTAAACGTAATCTCTTATGACCCCCATAACAGCTCAGGCATTTCATGTAATTCTTCTCTATACTCTTGATTCTACCTTGACTGTATGGAGAATTTTTTAGAGAGTAGAATTATTTGCTGGAAAATGTCACCCAACTGAATATAAGTGACCCCTGCTCAATAGAGTAATGATAACAACTTCTGCAAACCCTCAAATTTCTGCTAGTTGAAAGAGCTCTGAGGACATATATTAAGTACAAATATGATAGTAATACCCAACTTTATTGATTCTAATACCCAGGGCCGCCATCAGGGGGGTACAGGGGGTACTGATGTACCGGGCCCGAGCTCACCAGGGGGCCCGGTACAACAGTGCAACACATACTTACCTGGGGGCCCTCTGACAGATCACATGATCGCAGGGGGAATGATTCCTCCACCCCTGCGATCGCATCCTGGTGCCTGGCTGTCACGGTGTCAGCTAGGCTGAAGACAGAGTAGCGGACAGCAGACTGCAAGACAGCGGGCCCCCAGGTAAGTATGTGTTGCGGGGAAGGGGCGCTAATCAAGGGGGGGCCTGGGGGGGCGCTCATCGTGAGGGGGGGCCCGTACTGGGCCCCATAATTTCTGAAGGCGGCCCTGCTAATACCCAATATTATAGTAAAACCAACATTAATTTTCACTCTTGGCACTTTTGTTCTCCATAAAGATTCTGCAGCAATTTGTACTGCCCAAATCAGACCCTGAAGTCTTACAAATGTTTGCAATGGGGACAATTAGGGAGGGTTAGTCTTTACAGCCGCTAAAACACATTGAAGGCTGCAAAGTATAAATTTGACACTATTGGTGTATCGCTCACTGTGGCTGTTACTTCTTTACTGTGCATTGATTTGTTATGAATCATAATCTCCTGATTGACCAGATGTCCACAGAATTGAAGACGCAGTCAAGGACAGGACAACTTGTAGGCAACCTGGTCATCAGAATGTCAACAGCAGCACAAAGTATTTCAGGGGATACTTTGCTGTGCTTGTCATTTTGGCCAGTGACTTGTGCAGGGTGGTGTTAGGAACCCCTCCAGTTGGTACAACACAACCCGGAATCTACTCTGCCAGTCAGGTGTTCACTGGAGCCCCTGATGGTGGGGACAGACTGGGCTGCAGACTGACAGAGGGTCGTGAAGTGTGTATCGGCTGGGGAGAACCCAGGTAAACGAAGTGAAGTCCAAGCAAAGGTCAAGGGCCGGCAGCAGATAGCAATTCCAATAAACAGGCCGAGGTCAAGGGTCACGAGCAGACAGGAAGGTCGGTAAACACGCCAGAGGTCAGGGTCACGAGATACACAGGCAAGGTCCAAATCCAGGCAAAGGGTCATACACGGGTAATCAGCAGAGAATTCAACGAGAAGGAACAAGGCACAGGGCAGGTCAGCAGACTGCCAACAGAAGCTATAACCGGCAATGAGGCAGCAGACCTCACTGCCTTAAGTACCCAGATGGACCAATCAGGGCTTGCCCCTGGACAGTGCACACTTGCAGGCTAATTGCCTGCTACACCAGACACCAATCAAGGCCTTAGCCCTGTCATACACACCTGCAGGCTAATGCCTGCTAATTCAGCCCACAGGCTGAATCTTATAGTTACAATATGCGTGTACGCGCCCGGCTGCCGGGACGCCGCGCTGGAGTAGCATCCGGCCGTTGCCCAGGCAACAGTCGGGAGTTGAGAGGAAGTCATGGTGACGGCCGGGACGCCGGGGAGGACAGGAAGCGAGCAGCGGCGGCTGTGAGTACAGCCGCGGCTCGTGACAGGTGGCTATGTTAAGCTAGGTATACACTACAGAATTTTCCACCAACTTTTTAAACCAATTGATTTTACATGCAATCGATGTTCCGATCACTCGGTCCATGGACTGCATACACACTAGCCATGTTTAGGATGATAAAGGGAAGAGCGGATGTCCCTTTAGCGACTTTTTACAGCCATGTTGTCGTGAGCAATGACTGTAATTTCGTACTCACTCTTGTGGATCGGTCGGAAGTTTAAACACACTACACAAGGGAAACGAGATTGGAACGAAAATATTAAACGGTACGACCAATCAAATGAGGCGACAATCGTCCATTTGGGCAGACTTTTGACCACCGTGTCACTGCACACACTGACCCGACTTTTGAACGAGCGGTCGTATGTCGGCTGATTGAGCCGATTATTGGACGAAAACCGTGTAGTGTGTACCCAGCTTTATTGAGTAAAGGGTTACAGGGTGCAGGGAAGTGTTATGATGTGAACAGGACAATGAAAGCAAGCATTAAGGCACACACACTAAGATTTTGATAATAGATGGAACAGCCCCCTGTGATACTAATGTAGAACGATCGTGGTGTCAAACATACAGTACCTATATATCAAAAACAAAGTTCATACATCCAACTTGTATGAATAATATTTTTGTGGAAATGTGTGATAAAGATACATAAGTGGTAAGATTACATTGCAGATTAAACTGTCCACTTTTGTTTATCCTTTTCTGATTTGGAATGAAATGAATGAAAATTCAAAACAAATGTAAGACAACACAGTTTGGGCGATATATACATTATTATATTGCAGACTCCAGAAGAGAGGGCAGAGTTAAAATAACATTTAATAAAAATCTAGATCACCCTTTTTCTGAGCACAGCGCGACAGAAATGATGAGGGAGGCAATTTATTTGAAATGACGTTCGCTCAATACCATCTGCAAAATGATTTTTTAATACAATTAAAAATGATTTTCTGTAGAATGGAAAAAGGGGGAAAAAAACCCTGATGAACTTTTTCATTGAAATGAAACATTGATCGATCAATCAAATGGTGTGTGAAAATGTTCTCTGAAGTTATGACTGTTTCAGTGCTGGAAATGAATCTATTAGCCCTGTGTTATTGTATGGCTATCTGATCGGCCCATCCATCTATCAGTGCTATACCCTTTGACACTAAATCTTATCAGTGACAGAGTGTCCATGAATAATCAAGAACACCCAAGCATGTTCACTGCCAAATACCAGACAAACACATTTCTAACATTAGCACAGTAAGATCTCATGCAATGGTGATTTATTTCCGTTAAAATAATTGCGGTCCTAGTGGGAGATAAGAGAACAATCCCTTTTTTGTTCTGCAAATTAATTCAAGATGAACTTATAGTACCACTTTCTTTTGCACGCTATATATACATACATACCTGAAAGTGCGCAGTACATGCTATATACATATCCTTTAGAGGGAGTTTATGGGCCAGTGATGATTAGATTCACTAAAATAGTAGTCTTCTGCCCCCAATATCACTCAACATGTGACAAATTATGAAAATGAATTGTCTTGATCATCTTTACTGCCTTGTATTTTAAAATGGATAATAATAGTCATGAAACATAAGCCATTGAAAGTGTCACCCACTATTGTTTGGAAACATCAGCTTTAAAGGAAGCAAATTGATAGAATGGACATCCTAAATAAAAAGTGTAAGGAAAATTGGGGCGATGGAAATACTCTATCTTGTTTTTTTATGATGCTCAGTTGTCGCTTTTTTAAGGGCACATACAATTATTAGCACTGCAAGATGGTATTTATTATCGTAGGAGTATTATTTTGTTTCTTCTGATAGCAAAAATGGTCTGGAAAGCATTTATATGAGCCATAAACCAATGTAAGGAAAACATTAAAATGTGACTTAGATCATCTCCCCCGCAGAGCTCATAGTGTTAAAACCTGGATCTGCAGGTTGTAACATAGGTTATAAGAACCCATCTTAGGGTAATTCATGTTAGCACATGCTGTAATAATAAACTGTTAAAAAAACTGAAAAAATAACAAAGCAAAAAAACCCATTAATATAATAATAATAATAATAATAATAATAATAATAATAATAATAATAATAGTAATAATAATAATAACAATAATACTTATTATTATTATTATTATTATTATTAGTAGTAGTAGTAGTAGTAGTAGTAGTAATAGTAGTAGTATTATCATTATCATTTATATGTAAGGCGGCACAAAAAAATCCACATTGAGTACAGTGGGAAAATACCAGATAGCACTAAGACGTAAAGGACCAACGGGCAACATAAGAAACAAGCAAGGACATTCGAGACATAAATAAAAGCAAGAAATTGAACACAAGTAAGACATAATAGGTAAGTTGTAGTACAGAACATCCAAGAGGCACAACACAAGGACAATTTACATATTTTGTTACTGTATAAAACATACATTTAAGGCCTCATACCCACTGATGATTTCATATGTGAAACTACCTGATGTGTTAAATTAGCATAAAGTAATCCTCCAAAATAATGCAATCAAATGCCATCCCACAGATATTATATCAATAGAGCAATCTGCACCTTTAAAGATAGGTTAGGAAAAATCTCACTCTCTTGTGTTGGAATAAATAAATATTGAGTCCAGGTTCCAATACCAGTATTGTTAGTTACTCATAGTCTTTGTGTCCTGGACTTGCACTCCTGCACCATTCGTATGAACTCTCCCACATCCTTAGAGCCCAGTGCTGTCCTGGTGCAAACCTGTCCCAGTGAAGTATTGGAAGGGCATTCAGAATTTGTGTGATTTGAGCATGGAAGGGTACAATGGAGGAACACAAACCAAACGAAGTTCTCTCCTATGTAAAGGTACCATGTATTTAAAGTGAACATGCTAGCAGCAAGAAATTACTTTCATTCTATGGGAGAAGTTAGGCTTGGAATTTTGTGTAAATTAATTAAAAATGTAAATAAATAAAAAATAAATTCATTTTGCAACAGTACAGGCCAACTCACCAAAGTTCAAAAGTCTGGCAATACAATTTTTGCCCTTCTGTGGAATGCCTATCTGGCATTAAAATTGTAATTTATAGTCTAGTAATAAAGCTTAAGTGACAGTTTCCATTCATTATGCTCTGTGCTGTGGTTTGAATTCATGCAGAATAAATGTAAATTCCACACTCCAAACACCACTGAGAAATTAGGCAACCTAGGGGTAGATTTATTAAACCTTCTAAAAGGAAAAGTGGAAGTGTTGCCTGTAGCAACCAATGAGATTCATTTTGTAGAATGTACTAGTTACATGATAGCTAAAATCTGATTGGTTGCTATGGGTAACACCTCCACTTTTCCATTTTTAGAAGGTTTGATATACACTATATGGATAAAAGTATTTGAATGCTTGACGCTTGACCATTACACCAACAGAGACTGTAATGACATTGTATTCAAATGCATATACTTTAATATGGAGTTGGTTTCCTTTTGCAGCGATAACAGCTTCCATTCTTCTTGGAAGGCTTTCCACAAGATGTTGGAGTGTTTCTGTGGGAATTTGTGCCCATTCATTCTGTAACACATTTATGAGGTCAGGCTGGATGAGAAGGCCTGGCTCGCAATCCCCTTTCCAGTTCCAGTTCATCCAAAAGGTTTTTGGATGAACCCCGATGGGGTTGAGGTCAGGGCTTTGTGCGGGCCAATCAAGTTCTTCTACACCGAACTCATCAAACCATATCTTTGTAGTCCTTGCTTTGTGCACTGGAACACAGTCATGTTGGAATAGAAAAGGGCCTTCCCAAAACTGTTGTAACAAAGTTGGAAGCATAGCATTGTCCAAAATGACTTGGTATGCTGAAGCATTAAGTTTGCTCTTCACTGGAGATAAGGGGCCTAGCCCAAACCTGGAAGAACAGCCCCATACCATTATCCCTCCTCCACCAAACTTCACAGTTGAGATAGTGCAGTCAGGCAGGTAATGTTCTCCCGGCATCCTCCAAGCCCAGCCTCGCCCATCTGATTGCCAAACAGAGAAGTGTGATTCATCACTCCACAGAACACGTTTACACTGCTCCACAGTCCAGTGTTGGCGTGCTTTACATCACTCCATCTGACACTTGGCATTGGTCTTGGTGATGTGAGGCTTGCATGCAGCTGCTCGGCCATGGAAACCCATTCCATTAAGATCCCGCTGCACAGTTTTTGTGCTTACATTAATGCCAGTGGAAGTTCAGAACTCTTCAGCTATGGAATCAGCAGAGAATTGGCATTTACGCACCATGCGCCTTAGCAGTTGTTGACCATGCTCTGTGATTTTATGTGGTCTTCTGCTTCAAGTTGCTGTTGTCCTAAGCGCTCCCACTTTCTATATCACTTACAGTTGACCATGGAATACCCAGCAGAGATGAATTTTCACGAGCCGTCTTATTGCAAATGTGGCATCCTATCACAGTATCGCGCTTGAAGTTACTGTGCTCTTCAGAACAACCCATTTTGTATCACAAATGTTTGCAAATGGAGACTGCATAGCTAGGTACTTGATTTTATACACCTCTGGCAACGGGTCTGATTGAAACACCTCAATTCAATAATTAACAGGTGTGGCCAAATACTTTTGTCCATATAGTGTATCCACCCCCAAACGTGAATATTCAGCATAACAGTTTTGAACATTTCCCATCTCAGAGGAAATACAAGTCTTACTAGACAATATAAAAAGTTTGGTGAAAGGAAGCCAGAAGATAAAGCAACATGTATAAAACTTTGCGAAAAAAATGTGTACAAGCATAGAACATGAACTCGTCTGAAGGTGTATGACCCCTAACAATTCCAAAATATATAGAAAGAAATTTTAAAAAGTTACAGAGCTTAGCTTAAGATAAAACATTCAACATATTATTTATCTGGCTTACATGTATAACTCACAACTTACAAAAGGCCTGTATTGTTTCATGCACTGCTTTGGTATTAAACTTTCACAGAGTTGTTTTAATCCTATGCAAATGATGCCGCCAAGGCTCTTAACACAAAGTGAGACGTCCACTTCTAGCTCAGTAATTAAAATTGAAGTGTAGTAAGTAAAGGTCAAATTCAAAATAGATTTTTTTTTTTACAGACAGTGTAGGAGTTGGCCATTAAAATGAAGAAACTGATCCAATAAAAGGCTGAAAGAGTATGCTCTTATTTCAATGAGCTGCCACAAACTACATTAACTGTTTAGGTTAGGCAGCATACATTGGCCTTTGAATTTCTTACAGGTAGCATAAATGTAAAATCAAGAAACTAATTTTTTACCAGGTCTCAGGTTAATTGGTTTCATATAGATAATTTATTATTATTATTTTATATTACTATCTAGTGTTTATAAAATTGTTTGTGAAAACCCCTGGACATATTTCCATCAGGCCTGCCACATGAACAGTGACTATGGAATATGAACCTAACATGTGTCAATATCTCTTCCTCTATATCCATTCCAGCAATATCTGTAAACAATTGCCCCTGATTGGAAAGTGGCACTTTAAACCAATGCTCCACATGCCTGTATCAATTATTGCATCTTACCTTCTGAAGTTGCAGATGGCACTTTCTCGCATATGTACTCCTGTCCATATCATACACACTACACAAATTATCAAAATACAGTACAGACACACTCCGGTAGAGCTACAGTATAAAATAAAGGTAATACAAATTTGTTTTTGGATGGAGCTTTAAAGATACATCACCAGTATGCTTTGTTTTCATAGAGGATTATTGTATACTAAATACTAATATTTCATTTAGTCTGGTATACTGCGGAATATAGAGTTTTGTGAGTTTATTACAGCATTGAAAGTCCTGTTTCCCTGTTTGACTTGCAGTAAGCGCAGGGACATACAGGGCCTGATTCATCTTCGAACGTAAGTCCCGTACCATGCCGTATCTTGTATGAAATTACTCTGCACAGAATTAAAATTTACTTCAGTTGAATAGCTGTGCTGCAGTCTCTACCCAGAACCAGGTTTTTATGGTGATTATGCAAGACCTTTGATCGCAATCAGAATTTAGTTGATAATCCAAAATCCTGTGTCAGATAGTTAAAGTGATATAATCAGCAACTGCCATTTAATTTTCCACAACCAGTCGGATGAGAACATAAAAAGAAGCAATTAGTGCCATAAATTGCAGAAATGGAAAGTACATTCACATCTCCCATATACGGAAATATTATAGCGTGGCGTCTTGTTATTTGGAGGTAGTCGACATTGATAGTGTGAAATCCATATCCGAATTCTGCTGGAAACATGTTTTGTTTTTAAAAAATCATGATTCTAGTTGTGTAGGAGACTGTTACCTGTGTCTAGTCAATGCAGAGCTCATAAAACATAAAATAGTAATCTATAATATCACCTTACGCGTTTCATTGCTTAACAGCAACTTCAGCAGAGGAATAAAATGATCGTTCATAACCTTATTTAAATATTCTAAGCTTATTCCTTAATTAAGCAGACACTTGAAATCATTAGTCTTAATTACCCATGGATATTTAGTGGAGATATACATTATAAATCCATACTTTATAAACATAAACCATTTCAATTATTAGAAATAGATAGGCTCATAAAAATAGGGAAATATAATACATAACAAAGAATTTATAAAAAGAAAGAAGAAAGCAGTCTCATCTGACAAAACCTTTATCACCCAAAAGTGGTAACAATTGTATTGTGACATTCTCACAATGCAAAATCATGTGACTAGAGCAAGCAATCAAAATCAGGCAATACTGAAAGAAAATTAATGAAAAAAATGAATAAAAAAATCATATCATAAAAAACCTTTATCACCCAAAAGTGGTAACAATTGTATTGTGACATTCTCACAATGCAAAATCATGTGACTAGAGCAAGCAATCAAAATCAGGCAATACTGAAAGAAAATTAATGAAAAAAATGAATAAAAAAATCATATCATATCACTTGCATAATTTCAAATTTCATAATTAAAAATTTCAAATATAGTTTGCACAAAAGCTCTCATCATAGGGCCTGAGTCATTAAGGCACATATCTGTCTGTTTTGAGCGTACTCTGCAAAATCGTTCTGTGCATGGACAAAAGTGGTTGATTTAAAAAAAAAAAAAAAATACTACAGCCTACGTTATAGGGGAGTGAACGGGATGGGGTATGGGTGTATGAATGTAGGCAATGTACATTAAGGGTGTTCCCATGCTGTCAGTGGGAAATCCCTTAGGTTATAAATAGACGTTTTAATGTAGCAGTTGTTTCTGTATACAGGAACTAAGTTCTCCTCTGTGAGGTTTTATTTTTTTTGCCAAGCCGGATCCAGTGGATTATTTGGTTTTTGGGTTAATTTATTTGGGAGAACTCCAGGATCTTGGATGCTAATTTTTCAACAGCTACAGGACCTGGAATGTCTTGTGTTTTATCATGGAAACAAGCCTATTGGATTAAAAGTTTACAAGACTGGATCCCTTACAGATAAAGAACACAGATATTGGTAAACATATCTGTTTTATTAATAAAATGATGTGGTATGCAAGAGGAGTGTGGTTTATTTAAATTTTATTTTGTAACACTACATGGCTCAGTGGGCCCTGGGTGTCAGGGCATGCTGAAACTTGTGATTATCTGAGTGCCATCATGCCCAGGGTGCCCTTGGTATGGTTGTAGTTCTAGACGCACAATCATGCCCAGACCATTAATGGCAGCCCAGGCTGACTGGGACTTTTAGTTCCATAAAGTAATAGTGTTTTACACATTTTCCTTATTTTTTACACACTTTATTTCCTTACAGCCACCACTCAGGGGTGTGGGAAGCTTTCAGCACGGGACTGGATATTCCTAGATGGGGACCCGCACATTTTGTTATGCGGACCCGACTCCCTAGGTATTCCAGCGTCATGCTGAACAGCCTGGGGCTATTTTGTCATTATATCTGGGGGAGCCCCTGATGTAGGTTACCTTGCTATAGTGCCATGGCTTGCTTGCCTAGTGCTGTTTTTTGTGAATTGGGGGGAACCCCACTTCCCCTCCCCAATCTTACGATTACCAGCATTAGGCTTGCAGCAATAGGGTTAATACCATTAGGAGGAGGGAACCCACGCATTTTTGTTTTTTTACACTGTATAGAGTGCTGTGTAGTAGAGTACAGAAGCCCTGCTCTCGAATTCAACACGGCAAAGATCTTGAGATCTGTAGATTGATGAATTCGGGAGCATTGAAACCCTAGATACATATAATACTGAGCAGTGGTAGCACTGAGAATGCATGCCTTGATGAATCAGGCCCTATGTGTCTTTAACCTATTTATTACATTTTTCCTATGTTCAAATTGTTATGTTAAAATCATGTTTACAGGGATCTAGTTCTGGCTACACACATCAGTCAGTCTCACGCACGTCAGTCCAGTGTTCTCACGCACATCAGTCAGTCAGTCTCATGCACATCAGTCAGTCAGTCTCATGCACATCAGTCAGTCAGTCTCCGGCACATCAGTCAGTCAGTCTCATGCACATCAGTCAGTCAGTCTCATGCACATCAGTCAGTCAGTCTCACGCACATCAGTCAGTCAGTCTCATGCACATCAGTTAGTTACACACAACACCATCAGTTGCATACACAGATCAGTCAGTTACATGCGCATTAATCAGTCAGTTACCATTACGTCAGTCAGTTATACACATGTCATACAGTCAGTCTGTTACATACACATTGCTGTATTTCTCCTCTCCCCCGATCCTCTTCCTAGTACCACTGCACCCTTCACCCACTCATTTGCTAGCTCATCCTCTCCCCTTCTATCCTGCATTTCCCTACTCCCTTAGTCTTTCACCATGCCTCCTTGGTCTCATCCAATACCCATGCTCACCCCCTCCCCTCATTACTGTCCCAGATCCAGCCCAGCCCCACACACTAGTAACCACACCATTTATCCATATTTCCCCACTACCCTCTCTCCCTTTCTCCTGTGCTCCCTGGAATTCCAGATCCATCAACAACAAACTGACCTCTATCCATGACCTCTTCTTCTCCAACTCTCCATCTTGCCATTTCAGAAATCTGTCTTTCTTCCACTGATATTGCTTGCCCCCGCTGCTCTCTCTCATTCACCCACTCCATCAGACCTGATGTCTACCCATGTGGCGGAGTGGGCATCCTCCTATGCCCCAATTGTACCTTTTGTGTCATCTCCCCTGAGCCCTCTCTTTCATTCTCCTCCTTTGAAGTCCACTCTTTCCGTCTCTTCTACCCCATCCATCTTCGTATTTCAGTCATCTATTACCCCCCCATCCCCACTTCCCAATTTCTTTATAATATTGCTGCCTGGCTTCCCCATTACTTCTCTTCAGACCTCCCCTCCATCATCATAGCATCCTAGGTGACTTTAACATCCCCATCGACAACCCAACAGACCCAGCGTCATGGCCGGATTAAGGGGGGGGCACAGGGGGCACGTGCCCCGGGCCCCCTCTCTCTCTCTCCGCTGATCGGATCACCTCACCTCTCATTTGGTGATCCGATTGTTCTCTTGTTTGTGCGGGTGGTCTCTTGCTGTGTCGGGTGCATGAGGGTGCATGCGCACCATCCTCCACCCAACAGAATAATGTCTAATAGATGTACAGCAGCACCGCTGCTGCTGTACATTTTAAAATAGCCAGAATGGAGCTGCTGAGCATGCGCAGCTGCAGCAGCTCCTCCCAGCATTAGAACTGTGAAGAAAGTGACTGGGTAAGTGTCACACTTCTACTGGCCATGTACATATTTAAACAGATTAAAAAAAACAATCATATCTATATACTTATTCAAGAAGACCCTCATCATTGATTATTACTTGATTGAATGTTAAATGTAGCCACCTATAGCAGCTAGAATAATATTTGTATATATATATATATATATATATATATATATATATACATACACATATATATATATATATATATATATATATATATATATCAATCATTCTAGCTGCTATAGGTGGCTACATTTGAGATATTTGATCAAGTAAAATAGTAACACTATGAAGGGTCTTCTTGAATGTGTATATACATATAATTTTTTTTCAGCTACGTTTTACTAAATATACTGTATCATATATATATATATATAGAAATACACTCATACATACTCTATATATTGTCAAAATTGGTGTTATGTTATCAATGTTTAGTTTTTTTTTAATGTGCAGTATTTTTGTTTTAATGTGCGGTATCAATGGTATTTTTAATGTGCAGTATCAATGGTATTTTTATTGTGCGGTATCAATGGTATTTTTAATGTGCAGTATCAATGGTATTTTTATTGTGCAGTATCAATGGTATTTTTATTGTGCGGTATCAATGGTAGTTTTAATGTGCGGTATCAATTGTATTTTTAATGTGCGGTATCAATTGTATTTTTAATATGCGGTATCAATGGTAGTTTTAATGTGCGGTATCAATTGTATTTTTAATGTGCGGTATCAATGGTATTTTTAATGTGCAGTATCAATGGTATTTTTAATGTGCAGTATCAATGGTATTTTTAATGTGCGGTATCAATGGTATTTTTAATGTGCAGTATCAATGGCATTTTTTATACGCGGTATCAATGCTAATTTCAGGGGCAGGCTGGGGAGCCCCCCCAGGCCAGACACGAAAAAGACTAATTTGGGCCAGCCCAAGTCTCTATTACTTGGTGGCTGGCCCCTCCTCCAGGGCCAGCTACCTTCTATAATTGGCAGCGGATCCTTACGATCCTCCCCCCCCTTCCCCCATGTGTGGCCTGCTATTGGTTTAACATGGGACCTGCACCACGTGACAGGTGCCGTCCCATTTGTGAAGAGAAACAAGGTAATACAGCGTGCAGATAAAACAAAGTTAGTGGGGGTAGTACATTAATATAATGTGTGTGTGAGGGGGGTTGTATGTTAATATAATGTGTGTGTGAGGGGGATAGTATGTTAATATAATGTGTGTGTGAGGGGGGTAGTATGTTAATATAATGTGTGTGTGTGTGTGTGAGGGGGGTAGTATGTTAATATAATGTGTGTGTGTGTGTGTGAGGGGGGTAGTATGTTAATATAATGTGTGAGGGAAGGGGGGTTCTTAATATAATGTGGGAGGGAAGGGGGGTTCTTAATTTAACTTGGATTGCAGGTGGATGCTAATTATTTAATGGGTGCTATTTTATTTGTGGAGTGATGGTGGGGCAATTTAATTTAATAGTGTGGGCTATCAATTTAAGATGGGGATATTGGACCTTTAAATTTGATGCTGGGTGGTTTGGAAGCTCATAAATGACTGTGGGGCTTTTTGGGGAAAATTAGGTCTGTTTATTGAATGTGAATATGAATTATTTAATGCCGTGGATGATTGTGGAAAATGGTTATATATTTTAAACATAAATGCCATTTAATTTATTGATGGCGCTTTTTCGAGGGAGAGAAATATGTTTATATATTAAAAGGGAATACTATTGATTTAACATCGGGGTTGGTTGGAATTTTCTAATTTTCATGTACCCATTTTTTTTTCCAAATAGGGCCCCCAACATTCCAAGATCCAGACAAGCAGCAACTGAGCTAAAGACACCAGCAGCCACAGGTGGAGAAAGTGACAAAAACAGGTAGAAGAGAGCAGGACAGTCTGCCAACTGTTCTGAATCTGGTCGGGCAGTCCTGAATTTGGGTGACTGTCTCGCGTAGTCAGGATTGGGTCCGACTACAAGGACAGTTGGAAGGTATGTCCTGCTTCACCCTGTACTGCTTGTGAAGGCAGAGCTGCGTGCTCCTAACAGTAGTGCACACAGCATTGCCTGTGTGTTTGTCTAAAATGATAACCATGTTACATCATAGGGGCCCCCTTGTCTAAAGTGCCCCGGGCCCCCCAGAGCCTTAATCCAGCTCTGCCCAGCGTCCATCAAACTTCTTGTTCCTTCAACCTCCTTTGGCCTCTTACTGTCTCGGTCACTCCCTTGATGTTGTCTTCTCCCATCAATTTGCTCTTTGGGACTTCTCCAACTTTTCCAACTCTCCCTTCCCACTCTATTCCCACTATCTCCATATTTCGTTCCTTGGCAGACTTCCTTCCTTTCAAGTTCATCCTTTCATCCTACAGTTCCAACCTCGCCAAACAATCATTCTTCCATTCTGTCATCTCTTCACAGTCCTCTAATCCTCGCCACCTTTTTGCCACTGTCAACACACTTCCCCCCTCCCCTCCCATCCTCCCTTACTGACACTGACTTTGCCTCCTTTCTCACTTCCAAATTTGAGGCTATCATACACAAAATCTCCTCCCATCACTTTTCTGCCACCGCCTACCACTCCATCCTCCTCTCCCTCCAGTCACCACCTCATGTGCTCCTTTCGCCCCGGTACAAGTGACGTCCATTTTCTTATATTATCCTCTCCACCATCAACCTGCCCCATGGATCCCATTCCCTCTCACCTCCTTCACTCCCTCTACCTCTCTGCCTGCTCCCACCTTTCTCACCCCTTCAATCTGTCCCTCCTCTCTCAGGTGCCCAGTTGGTTCTCCGCCATATCCTGCTGGATTTCCTTATGCTTTCTCAAACTCCCATGGGCAAAAATGAACTCACTGGGCCTGAGTCATTAAGGAAAGTAAAGTAGAAAAAGGAGTAAATGTTCTCCGGGACAAACCATGTTACAATGCAAAGGGTTCAAATTAGTTTATTATTTTGCAGATAAGTTATATACTGGCTGTTTTTACAACTAACGTACAAAATACTTGCTAGCTTTATTTTTACACTGAAATTTAAAGTTGATCCAGGACATGCCCGACCTCAATTATAAATCTGTCCCCACATTTTAAATTTACCACCCCCTCCAATGCACAATGCGGCATGGTCTTGCCCAAAGTTACACCTTTTTTAAGCTTTGCTCTTCTCAGGGCCATAATCTTCAAACCATTAAGAATCTCCTCCCCTCCCCTCCATCATTGTTGACAACACCACTATCTTCTCTGTTCTCCAACTCCACTGCCTGCGTGACATTTTTGACTCCTCCCTCTCCTTTGCCCTTTACATTCAATCACTTTCCAAATCCTGTGTTTCCAGTTCCTCAATATCGCCCCTATCAGACCCTTCCTCTCCCAGGATACCACCAAAACTCTTATAAACTCACTGATCATTTCTCGTCTTGACTACTGCAACCTTCTCTTTACTGGCCTCCCCTGCTCCCATCTCGTTCCTCTTCGACCTCTACTTAATGAAGCAGCTTGATTTATCTTCCTCTCGCACCTCTCCACATTTGCCCCCCTCTCTGCCAAACCTTACATTGGCTCCCCTTCCCCTACAGAATCCTTTTCAAACTACTCACTCTCATGTACAAGACCCTATCCAACTCCACTGCTCCCTACATCTCCAACCTCATCTCCATACATTCTCCCTCCTGCCCACTTTGGTCGGCCAATGACCGTAGCCTTTCCTACCACTATCTTATACAAGATTTCTCCTGTGCTGGCCCCCACCACTGGAACGATCTCCCTCGTTCTATCAGACTATCCCCAAGACTGTATATTTTTAAACGTTCATTGAAAACCCACCTATTTATAAAAGCATACCAGTCTTCCACTTAACCATCTCACCATGGACTGTAGTATACCTCACCCTCTGTCATCCTCCATCTCTCCCACTCTTTCTTCCTCCATCTCTCCCACTCTTTCTTCTTGTCCTCAGATTCCTTTACATTGGCTCACCCCCATGTGTCAACTGTTTGTCTGCCCCTTTCCCTCTAGTTTATAAGCTCTAGTGAGCAGAGCCCTCTTCCTTCCTGTTTTCATCAACTATAACTTTTGTCCACCACCTACACCACGCACCTCCTTCTTTTCCTCTCTGCACATTGACTCCACTCCTCCATTGTCTTTGCACCTCTATCAGTGTCTGTAAACCTGTTAGTTGGTACCACGCTAATGTGCACAGGTTTTAGACTGCGCTAAATTTACCCCTTGCACCCCAGTAGCTCTGTTGAAAATTGTAGTGTTATTTTATGACTGTATCGTACTATTGTTATACCGTGTACTGTCTTGTTGTTTTCCCTCTGTACAGTGCTGCAGACCTCATGTTCTACTCTATAAATAAAGATTAATGATAACGATTCATAAGTTAGAACTGCATCTCAGAACATATATCACATAACAGGAGTTACAGTTAATACATTTTGATTTTAAACTCTTTATCTCAAATTGATGTTGCAATAGTTCTGTTGCTGATCTGACTACAAGTGGTGCAGCGAGTACAGCCGCATCTAAAGCATTCATCATGAATAGATGGAAACCAACTTAATTTAGGATACCCTTGTTAGGCTATTTATCTTTAGTTATGTTCTTATGTGTCTTAGAAACACCCACCTTTGATTTTAGAAAACTGGGAGCCAAAATTTTTTTATGATAATTTTTTTTCCCTGAAAATGACTCCTGTGTCCTTAGCTAATATTGTTCTCAGGGAATGGTCCTGTTTTAAAATAGGATAATTGGTTTTAATAATTTTTCTAATGTAATCTGATCATTTTTTGTATTTGGAAATAAAGGCCCATTTTAACCTATTGTCAGGATGTCTATTCAAATTCTCTTATTCTTGTTGGTTACTCTATTTATCTTTTGATGTTAAAAGCAAAAGTGAACTTCTATCCATGAAGCTGTCCTCTTTTAATACTTGTTTTAATAATGTTTAAGGATAGCCTTCGTTTAGAAAGTTTTTTAAAAAATTTTTGGCTTGGTCAAAGAATAGTAGATCAAGGAACAGTTGCGTCGCAGATGAATGAACTTTCCCTTGAGTATATAGTCTTTCCATCTTTTATAACGGATATGTTTATCGTGAAAGTATTTGTTTACTTGCTTGCTTGCGGTAGGTGGATGTTATAATAGATCGACCCACTACTGTCAGGGATAGGTCCAGAAAGTTTATGGAGGTCTTGTGAAATTTGTGAGCAAACAAAATTGCAGTGATTGCGTTTTTTTAAAAAATTAACAAAAACCTGAGCACAACAATTACCACCTCTCCTAATAATAAACAAATCATCTATGTAACGGTCATAGAGGACTAGGTACACCCCAAACTCACCTCAAAGTCACCCATGTAGAGGATAGCATAGTGCTGGTAGTGGGTATGGGGCCCTAAGTATGTGCAAACAGCATATATGGTGTGTGCTGTGCATAATGAAAGCACAGCTAACACCTTAAACATCAGCAGTAACTTACGCTAGCCACCCACACTAAGATGTGGATGTTGGGTCTGAACATGTGGAATTTGTTCAAATTAGCCACAAAATGTCTAGCCATTTGGAGGCCATAGTAAGTCATTGTAGTTGGCTGAAGATAGCATACTCATGACAATAGTTGTCATTGGCCAATATGAATTTGAATTGTTATTTTGTTAGTTACCTGAAACATTGGCAGACAAAATCAGCATGTGTGTGGCCAGTATTCAGGCTCTGAAAACATGGTTACAATATTTTTTATTAAATGTGAGAAATAGTCATGGATAAGTTGAGCAGCAACCCCTTTCTATTGTATGCTCAGCTCCATTTGACCTTTCACCTTTTTCTGCTTTCAAGCTTACAAACCTTTATTGGTATATTGATCAGCCAATCATTTTAAAAATGATACTCTGTGAGAAAGGATGTTATCTTATTTTGGTTAGTATGAAAAGCCCAATGGGTTTCTCTTGCTGCCATTCACAAAGAAAATACTGTCAGAAGATCATCTAGCTAATCATTACCCTGTAGAAAGTGATGCACATAATAGATTTAAAGCTCCAATATTCTATCTCACTGTGCTTGTGAACCTAGAGCTATATCATTATGTACATTACTCTCTGAAATTGAAACATACCACCGAATTACAGGCAAATGCCTCCATCATGCTCCGAAAATAATAGGGCTGCCTATTGATCGAGATAGAGTTCATGGCAAATGGATATATTAACTACAGTGAGCATATATTGATGTTAAAATGCGCAGACCACACTCTGAAAAATATATGTGCCACAAGGTGATCTAGATAGAGTTAGGTCTGAAATAGATAAATTATCCAGTGCTAGAAATGACTGCCACAGAATAAAATAACATTAGCTGCTATATCAGTTTTTATCAGTGTAGAGACATGAACTAGCAAAGCTAATTTAGTTTTCTGTCACTTGTACACCGTTTGCAGATATCAATATTGTGTTGTTTGGAATGCATGTGAAATATAAAAAGATCCTTGGAGAATAATCTGTGGGGAACCAAGACAATGTGTCTTTTACCTTGAATGTATTCTTCATTCAATCATTTTTGCAGTGATTAGCTGGAACAGTTATTGTACATTTAATTAATTCCCTATCATACATCCAAGAAAGCTTGCATGAGACCCATTAACAATAGAAGGGTTAAAGCATCACATTGAAACGTTGGGACTCAGAGTTAGATATTTTTTTCTTGTGTAAAATATGCATCTCTATACCATACTTGCCAACTCTCCCGGAAAGTCCGGGAGACTCACGAAATTTGGGTCAGTCTCCCGGGCTCCCGCGAGAGCTGGCATTTCTCCCGCATCCCAGATCTCCCTTGTCAAAATGACGCGATTCACTAAGAATCGCGTCATTTTGGCCCCGCCCCCTCAACAAAATGTAATTGTACTTGTAGGGGCGGGGCCAACATGACGCGATTCGAGGCGCCACGCCCCCTCCCGCCCATTAGTCACGCCCATCTCCCGGACGTCGCCTACTAAAAGTAGGCAAGTATGCTCTATATGGTATGTAAGGAAAGTGGATTCCGCGCTCCCTATAGATGTATGTAGGCTGCCTATAGGATATGTGAAGGAAGGGGTGGGCTTCATCCCTCCATAGCATCGATAAAATAAAAAGTTTCCAAAGGCGCCTATGTGGTATTCAGTATACTAATACAAAGTATATTATGAATTTTAATACAACATATAGTTATATAAATCAGTGCACTGATATAAAATCAAAATACATCACATGTATATATATACACATCAAGTCTTTATAGACAAGAGCCTAGTAAATAATAGGCCACTCTTATTTGCAGTCCGTGGTAGATTGGTTGCAGGTAAAGAGTTCAAAAGCGAAGATCCCAGGAACCAACAATAAAAACAAACGTCCTGTGTCAGGTTCCACAAGCAATGTTAATAATTGGTCAAATGTTGGAATCGGTGTCCCGTTATATACAGTGCCGCCTTTTGCTGGTATGGTTACAGGTAACCTCTGGTGTATAGTCCCTCTGAATTTAGGGCTGTATCCAATATGAGGATTTCTTAATCTCACAGTAGCAAACTGGCGTGATTGGAGACACAGTGTGCAATAAATGATAGGAATCCGAGGGATCGCTTACCCTATATTAGAGTTTCCTCCAAGGTGCCGATCCTCGTGAGTTATTCTCCGGCTAGGTGACTCCGTAATCTATACACCAGAGGTTACCTGTAACCATACCAGCAAAAGGCGGCACTGTATATAACGGGACACCGATTCTAACATTTGACCAATTATTAACATTGCTTGTGGAACCTGACACAGGACGTTTGTTTTTATTGTTGGTTCCTGGGATCTTCGCTTTTGAACTCTTTACTTGCAACCAATCTACCACTGACTGCAAATAAGAGTGGCCTATTATTTACTAGGCTCTTGTCTATAAAGACTTGATGTGTATATATATATACATGTGATGTATTTTGATTTTATATCAGTGCACTGATTTATATAACTATATGTTGTATTAAAATTCATAATATACTTTGTATTAGTATACTGAATACCACATTGGTGCCTTTGGAAACTTTTTATTTTAAGTATGCTCTATACTATGCATGCGCACAAATAATGCATAAGATGACTCCTGCAAGCAGTCTCGGCCGCCTGGCAAAACAGAGGAGGGAAGGACTATGCAGGCATAGATCACGTGTTCACATTAGAGTAGTACAATCAGATGTGCTGATGATCATCAGTTCGGACCTTTGCATTGTGTAAAATACATAAATAAATAAATAATTAAATAAATACATAAAAAGAAACTGAGTGCCCCTTCCCCTCTCAAAGTGATCCAAGCTGGTTGCAGCAATTTTGGATGATGGTGGTGGAGTTGGGGATATCTACGGTCCTCAATCAGCACTTGTACATGGGAAAAGAGACCTTGATCTCTGAGAATAGGAGGTATAAATTCTCTAATTAGTGTTTCAGTGTTTCTAGTTAATCAATACTCAGAGCAATACTGCATAAGCACATACTTTGAAGCAAGAAAAACATTTTATATAAACATATTCATCTCTTACAAAACTAAGAGGTCTATTTATTAAGCTGTGATAACCCAAAAATCCAGAGAAAACAGCTGTTTTCTCCCGAGAATGACCATCGCCGCTCTTCTTTTAATTCATTAAGGGGTTACAGCTGTCTTAACCTATGTTATGCAGGTACTGCAGTCCCTATAGACTAGGGATGTGCACTGGCCACTTTTGGTGTCTCGTGTTTTGTGTTTTGGATACGGATTTGCTTGAGGTTTTGGGTTCGGATTTGTTTCGCAAAACACCTGACGAAAGGTTTTGGTTCAGATTTAAGGTTTTGGATTCGGATTTATTTTGAAAAAAACATAAAAAGTGTTAAAAACAAGTTTTTTGGTTTATTTTCACTCCTACGCTATTATTAACCTCAATAACATTCAATAACAATCATTTCCACTAATTCCCAGTCTTTTCTGCAGAATCAGTGAACTTTGTAATATTGCAGTACCAATGGACTTATACTGCAGGATTGTTTTTGGATATTTTTTTTCAATTTCTTTTTTTTATAACTTTTTTTAAAATTTTTCATGCTGTGCTGTGCTGTGCTGTGCTGTGTCCTTCTAAGGGCATTGGTTATTTGCCCAGCACAGCACAGCACAGCACAGCACAGAACTGAACAGCACAACACAGCACAGCACAGCACGAGATATAGCAGGACAGAGGACCACCTAACACAACCTCCCTCTACCCTGATCAATGCCCGAGTGAAGATGGCGGTGGCTAGCGGGGAATTTATAGGATCCGAGTATCGCGAGATCCGACAGCGGGATTATGACTCAGAGCCTCGGTTTCAGTTTTGCAATTGGCGGGAATACCCGGATCTGTCTCGGATCCGGCTTGGATCGGCAACGTTCGGGTGGGCTCGGATTTCAGATATCCGAGCCCGCTCATCTCTACTATAGACCTCTATAGCTACAATAGCCACACAGGGGGTCACTTCTTCCTATCACCAGCAGTGTTAGGCTGGAGTTTTTTGCTTCCTTAGGAGAGGGGTTTCGCCAGGACTAGCCATTGAGCCCTGTAGCGGTAAATACAAATGGCAGTACATTTTGTATCGCTGAGGTATGCAGAGATACAAAATGATACTTGCTGTTGCCCACTAACCATCAATGTTAAATAGATCTCTAAATTCATATAAGAGACAGAACCATGCACATCATGCCTAATACACTCCACTTTGTATCCACAATGTCTTTCTTAAAAAAGATAAATGTTGATGACTATAAGTGTAAAAAAATTAAACAAGTAATAAAGCATGAGCCCTCCTCCACAAAAGCAAATTAACCACCACCCTCTTATGCTGGGCAAAGAACAGTATGACTCCCTCTGCAAAGTCACAACCAGCACCAGGCTATTCCACACAGGATTGCTCACACTATAACATGGAGACCTGCAGCGTGGGATCCCACTGACATAATGTGATACTGCCCCAGAATGTTCACAACTGGCTGAAATCCCTAAGGGAATCAGGCACACAAAAAATATTAAAAACAACCATGTTCTGAAAGCACTGGAACTCCTCCCAACACACCTCATATGTTGCACTACTGGTCCCAGCACGTGGAACTACAAGTGCCAGCATATCCGTGGCTGTCAGAGAGGTCTGAAGCTGAAGAACTACAAGTGCCAGCACATCCTGGCATCCAGGGCCTGTTGGTACCTGGTGTGCCACATGGAAAAATACTGCACAACTGTACAAATCAAAACACACATACACCTTAGAAAAAGGCCTTTAATTAAAATAAAGACTCAATTATTCCCTCATTTATCACTTAATTAAACCATTAATTCCAAAAGGATCCACCTCTTTCTTCATCTTTTCATCTTCTTTCCCAGGGTCAAAACTCCATATAAAAGTATGATGAACTTCTTATTGAACTGCTCCTTGTAGAGCAAGGGGCCCCTGCCCACAAGTAATCAATCCTGAGCGGCTTCTCTTTGATTTGTGAGAGCGTGAGAAAGTCACTCTAATTGGTTATTTCTGACTACACCCCACGAGTGTATTTAATTAACATCCTTTAGGTTCATTGAAAAATGTAACGGAAATATGCTATATTACCTAAAATACATAACAGGGCTGTAACTAGGGCTGTGCGAGAGGGGTGACTGCCCAGGGCGCAACTCTGAAGGGGGGAGCAGGTTATGAAAATTTTAGGTTCATTTGGTTAAAATTGAGGGCTTAGGAGGGCGGCGGTTTTCCTTCGCGCCCCAGGAGCTAACATTTTAAGTTACTGCTCTGATACATTACATAAATCTCACATAATATATGCATGCCAGTGTAGAACTGAGAGTTACGAGCAAATCCAACTATTTTGTGCACAATTTGAGCCAGGATAAAATACTTTGTATGGCTGGGTGGAGAAATATAAAATCCACATCCTCCATCCTCACCCTTGCACATGGTACAAATTGCTCTGCTCTGGAAACCTCCCACTTAAGTTACTAGTGCAGTCACCTTTGCTTGGGCATTTTATTGAAGGTTAAAAAACATCCTTCCCATCAATGAATGAACCCAGTCTAGGTGGGAAGTTCAGCAACAGAGCAATTTCTACTGGATGGGAGGGGTCAGGTTGCAAGGTCTGAAAATGCTCAACCTGATTTACACATTTTCCCTGCATTCAACAAAAATTGTATTTGCACTCCTTGCAGAGGTATTGGGTTTGTTCAGTTGTAATTTTGCACCCAGGCAAAAGTTGCCCCACTCTAAATCATCTCAAGTATTCATTTCCTGACAAAAGGATCTTCTTTAGGTTTAAGAGAAAATCCAACTAAAGGGTTGCAAATTTGCATGTATACAAACAATGTTTAGGGAAAGGGGTACAAGTTTTCTGCATGTAGGGAACATGCTACCTACTTTTGCATTTAGAATACAAAGCAGTTTGGAAACCTCGATGAAGCAATTTGACATGTTTTTAAAGCGCCACAGAGCGTTACACGATAAGCACTGTATCATGCCTGTTGTCAATTTATCACTTACTACATCTCTATACAGTGAAGTGCACTTAATACATTCTTGTCTAGATATTTTATACATGACTTTGCAATCAAATCCATTCATTCACAAGATCTAACTAAAAAAAAGAAGTTTTCATTTATCACAAATAAATAATTTGTATTTTTGTTATTTTTATTGTAAATATCCTGTATTCAGTAATATTTTGAGATGCTTCAGAACTGTAGTGACTTAATTTTCTTTGAATGTCAGAACAGCTCTGGTAAATCAGAAAATGATTAATATAATCACTGCTATATTTCTATGTCGGTTTATTCTAAACTGCTAGTTAGTTCTGACAAACTGCCCATGTAGTTGCCTTGCATTGTGCAGCAGTCTGCAATATCCCTGTACTTTTAGGCAATTTGAAGAACTTTTTATTTTTGCTTACGTCTGTCTAATTAAAAGCAGCACAGACCACATGAATTTCAAATCAGAATGTGCTCTGAAATGATGCACTAATCCAATGTGCCATTGACCCTTAGACTCCTGGCTGACTGTACAATGGGATCCTGCACATCTCTAACCACTTTAAAAACTAGAAAAGCAGAGAGAGGTTTTTAGAGATTAGAAAATAAGAAGATAAAATGTCACAGCTGACCTTTTAGTTTATTGTTTCTTATTATTCTTTAGGTTATATATAAACCCTTTCTCGTCTTTACCTTTTTAAAGCTCTTGTTGAGTTGTAATCACAAACAAAGGAGACTTTACCCAGTACATGGCTGCATAAAGTAAATATTATCTGGTTTGGTTTTAGCAATTTAATCTGCTTCCTTGCCCAGGGGTTCTTTAAAGCTTTGTCCGCTAAAGCGTTGGCCCAATGCCTGGCTGAACACTCACATCAAAGAGAGAGGGACGGTCACACAAGAGATGATGGCTCATATATAAAGTACTACTGAAAGAGCTTAAGGGCACCCAGGACGCAGTTGTAGGTTTCTGGGGTACAGCGCAAGCCAAGATTTAAACTGAACATAGCAATAAAACCTCAGGCATTAAGAATTTTGCAGATCTATGCACGGTTATCAGCTGATGCTCATCCACATTCAACGGGAGGCAATTCATTCAAATGAGTTTCCACAATAAAAATATACTGCTTCCCATGAAAGCATTATTGGCAAAAACGGCCTTTCAAGCTGACTACATGGGACATGAGAAAATGGTCTGTGTGGCTACATCGCACTGGAGAGAACCATAGAATTTTACAACAGATGTGAACTGTTAATTGGTTCATCCAGTCTGCCCCGTTCTTGTATATTTGTAAAAAACTGCTTCTCCATTCCACTAATTTATCAACCCACTGATGGGGGACATTTCTTCAAATGTCCTTGCCAATAGTCTGGTCCATATTCTCTTGTACTTTATATTATTATTATTAATATTATTATTATTATTATTAAAGACTGGCAGAGAATGTCAGGAAATAAATGTTAATGAGCTAATTTCTACCACCCTAAAACTTTCACTACAAACCTATTTTCTTTATCTCAGGAAACAAAGGACTTATTCTGTATTTAAACTGTAACAACTATGTATAATGTTTTTTTTATTTCTGTGATGTGCAGATTAAAGATGAATTCCTTCTTTACATAAAAGCAATAGTGCTTCTCGTCTCATATTTATCACTCCCTATTCAGCACAAAAATCTGTAAAAAAAAAGTGAAATCGAGACAGTTCCCAGTGTCTGGCTGTGGAATTATGTTTTTGGAACAACTTACTGCAACAATTGCTAAGTGCCAGGTGGTGGTTCCATGTGCCATGCATTATTTTAAATGGCTTTCTAATATTACCATTGTAACTTTATGGATTTTCTAATACTATTGCGCTCTTCACACAATAGCCCCACTTCAGTTACAGAAATGGCACATATACTATTTACCCACTAGTACAGAGACTGTCATGGTTTTACTGAAGTCCAACTTGTGTAGATCAGTTGGGAATTGCAAATTAAGGTATACATGTTTGTTATATGACAGAAAGTTTTTTTTTTTTTTTACAACGTATGGAAAACATAGTGGGGCAAGGTTATTACTGCATTTGCTTAGACCTGGTTTAAATCTGAGAGTGTTTATACTGCCTGTAGACTAACCTTTCTTACGACATTAATAGTCTAGAATGGGCAAAAAGGGAAAAATCCTGTACTGCATTGGTCCTTACTCACCAATGAGGCACAGCACAAAGTTTTAAATCCCTATATATTCTTAGAGGAATTAGCATATTTGTATACTTTGCAACATTCGCAAATTTGGCCAAGCCCTCTCTCCAGCTTCAAAAGGGATCAACCCTGAGGCATGTCTCTTCTCTTGTAGGTCACATCGTTTTTGATGCATAATATCATAACTATCTTGTGAAAATCAGGACTGTGGATACAGCTGGGTTTCCCTGATGTAACTGATATGTGATTGATAGGAAAAACAGCTAATCCAAACTGTTCATTCCTTTATTGGAACTGAATGGCTTTTCAGATCTAAGAGGAAGAATTAGTTCAGCAATCCATTCATCCCCACTCCAGCTCCACATCCCCCTCTGGACACTCAGCACCCTCCACCTCCACAAGGACTAAGCAGAAAGACCCCTCACATGTGGAGAGACTTCAAAGTAATGTGGAATCCACCAAAGAGAATTGGATGCAAAAATATCTAAAAGCGAGGCGATAAGTGCTTGATTATATGAATGCCAGTACATATACAATTTTTCTGTGTGTCACCGATGATTGGTCAGAACACTGAAGTGGTAAGCTGGTCCTAATTTCTTACTCGAGGACGTTTTTGACAGTAAAGCTTCATGGTTGAATTGATATATATTTGTGAATGAAAGTTTTTTGGTACAAAAACACTTTTTGTGTGTGGTCCGTGCACGAGTATTTCTAGAAACAATATTGCACTAGTGTTTTGTTTTCTTTAAGTCACCTAACGGTTGATTTAAAATTGACTGTTACCTAAATGCCCTTATCAAAAGTTATCTTACCTAATAAATAAAGATATTTGACACTTGTTGTAAAAGAAAGGTCACAAAATGAAAGTGGTGGCAAGTAAAAATCAATCATCTACCAGTTAATCCAACACCAAAGTTGTGCCAGACAAACACAAACTCTGATACTGTAGGCAGCGAAGCACAGTGTTGAACTGGGGAATGAAGGGCCTACCAAGGAAACCAATGACTGCGGCCCACCTAATACCATGTAGTGCAGCAAAGGGGGCGTTGGAGGGTCTGGTGCATTTAAAACAGGGGGTTATCAATTTAGAAAAATTTTAGACAAATACACAGGCAAAACTGTGTGCATTACTGTTAGGTGCACGCAGCTCTGCCATCACGGGCAGTAATGTGTGAAGCGGGACATACCTCCCAACTGTCCTTGTAGTTGAACCAAATCCTGATTAAGCAAGACAGTCACGCAAATTCGGGACTGCCCCACCAGATTTAGAACAGTTGGTAGACTGCCATGCTCTCTCTCCTACCTGTTCTTGTCACTTTCACCTCCTGTGGTTTCTGGTTTCTTCAGATCAGCTGCTGCTTGTCTGGATCCTTGGAGACCCTATTGGAAAAAAAATGGGTAAATGAAAATTAGAAAGCTCAAACCATCCCCGGCATTAATTCAACAGCACCCACATTTAATAATTAGGCCTCTCCAGTTCCAACATCAAAATAATAGTACTCACATTTGATAAACAGATCTATTTCCCTCCAGCCAACCCCAACATTAAATCAATAGTATTCCCATTTAATAAATAAACCTAATACCCTCCCTCTAAACAGCCCCAGCAAAAAATTATTAGAATTTACGTTTAATATAACCCACAAATATTTCCCACAACTATCCTCCCCAAACTCAGCCCCACATTCAATTATAGACCCAAACCACCCCAGCATTAAATTAAAAGTCCTGTCACCCTATCTTCATTTAATAGGCCCCACCAATAAATTAAATTGCCCCACCAATAAAATAAATTACCCCACTATCATCCCAAAAATAAAATAGCATTCATTAAATAATTAATCGCCACCTAAACTCCACCATTAAATTAATAGCCTACCTTCCACCCATGTACTATTAAGACACACACATTTTAGCCCCATTCCCTATAGTTTTCTCCATGCCGCCCTGCTTCCCTGTAGTTTAGTATAGGCAGCCCCTCTCCATCCCTATAGTTTAGTATAGGCAGCCATCCTCACTCCATCCCTATAGTTTAGTATAGGCATCCCTCCCTCCCTCCATCCCTATAGTTTCGTATGAGCCGCCCCCCTCTCCCATCATCCCTTTAGTTTAGAATACGCAGTCCCCCTATAGTTTAGTATCGCCAGCCTGCTCATTTTCCTTTAGTTGTTCTGGCTGGCGTCCCTCCGCTGATCAGGAAGATAGGAAGTAAAGTGAGACTTCTGGTCCGTCGCACATCACTGTGGAACCCCATACAGCAACAGGCAGTCTAGCAATTGGCTGTCTGTTGCTGTCCACTAATGCTTTTGAGTACTTTCCTCCCTCTCACCCCGGCACCCACACTGGCTAATAAGAGCATAGGTGGGCCCTTGTTTAGGGGTGGACAAGCCTTCCCCAACATTTGCTATGGGGCCTAGCTATGCCGTTTTCCTCCAATGGTTCTATCAATTTAATATTTATTCTTCAGCCCGTGATCCTAAAATCAGAGCTCAGATTTTATTTTAAAATAATTTCGAGGCACTTTGTTTCTGAAGGTAGATCTAAACATATCACCATGCAATTCTGTCTTGGTAAACTTAGTTCCACTACAATCCCCTTTATAATATCTTTATTAGCCATGGTTATATAGCAATGTTATTACAGTGCATTGTAAATACTCATCTTAAATAAATGTTAACTTACATAGCCTAGAGAACAAGAGTAGATAGTGATACTTGCATCTACTACTCAGAATAAGAGGAATTATATTGTGCATTTAGTTAGTGAGGATATTTTCAGGGACAAACATTTCCAAGGGAAAATCTTTAAATCCTAAGACTTCTTGGAAATTTGTTTCCAGATATTTCAGATATTTTAGATAGATGCTGGTGAGGTTGTATGACTGCAGAGTCCTTCAATTTCATTTTAGGGCCACGTAAAAAATCTTACACATATGTCACGAATGCGCTCCCAGCTGCCGTGACGTTGGGGTGTTTGCTGTATGAGGTCACACACGATTTCAGCCCGCAGTCTCTCTCACCTATCACACAGGTTCTTAGACCTACGGAATCGCCCCCAAACACAGCGCTCTCACACCCCCAGACACTTCAGGTACAGCCACCACCTATTGGGTACGGGCAATAGGACCCCAATATACTATCTCACACTGGCACACAGGCTCCTAGTTCCACAAACTAGCAAGACTCCCACCAGCACACACAGGGTTAACTCTTCACACCTCCAGACTGTTACACAAATGTACATACAAGCACACACAGCTTGTTAATCAAATGTATCAACAAATCACACACTGGCATTCCAAGGGTTTACCTGGACGAGCAATCTCCTCTACAAAGGCTATGGATTATTTAGAGTATCAAGGACGCAACTTATTAAATTTTAGATTTAATATACAAAAGGTACAGGGCATTCAGATAAAAAGAAAAATAAGGAATAAACAAATAATAAATTTGACATAACAAGCAGAACAGTTTAAAATAAAAGAGATAACCTACAGAGCATTACTTACATATAATAATCTGTATGCCTGGGGCAGGCAGAAATAATGGACAGTCCTTCAATTAGATTGATCCCCAAAAGTCTGACAATTTGCTCCCTCAGAACACAGATTTTTAAGCAACCTCAAATGGGTGCGGCATTCACAGGGGCAGGGTTAATGCTAATCGGGGTTGTGTCCTGGGACACCTTTTCAAACCAAATTTACCTGTTGCCTGATTTATTAACCAATTCTACAATGTGATATATTTGTCCTGGACAGCATTACATCGATCCAATCTTATCATTAACAAATCCCCTATGACTTTGCTCATCTTTTCATATCAAACATGCCTAAGTACAGGGCATTCGCAGAGCTTCCACTCTTTTTCTTCATTTCTCTGTGGGTCAGAATTCTTAATTTACCATATGAGCTGCCCTTCATCATGCTATTGAGGAATAGGTGGTTGATCTCTGCTTTTATTGATTTTAAGTGGCATATTTTAAAACTGAATTCTTTCTGTCTATACAGTATTACATATAGGCTATGTTATCCTCTGGCCTCATTGAGCCAGGCCACATGCTGAGCGGTACCTACAAGTCTATTCAAGTGTCACAAGCAAACAGTGCTATGTCCTGGAAGCTGCTAAAAGTGGCAGGCTTATCTCCTCACACTGGGATGTAAAAACCTCCAAACACCATTACATCAGATGCTGCGTCTTTAACTGTTACACTAGCTTATCAATGGATTCATTTGATACAACCTATTTACCCTGCAGGTATGAATTATCCCTTGTAAATAAATGCAAGCTCTCTAATTTACACCTAGGGGTTAGTGTGTGTTTATACTACCTATTGAAGGGAAGTAAATTAGCTAGGGAAATACATGATCAAATACAATGGATGTCTGTGATCTGCATATCTAAAGCTGGTCTCTGCACAAAGGGTTTACCTAACTTAATTACATGTTCTTGACCTCATTTGGTCACACCTTTATCTGAATTGACCATCAGGTTAATTTAGATATTCATGCAAAGATTTATTTGGGTCCTGACATCCAATATTCTATTTCAGCATATCAGATCTATGCTTTATCCTGACATCTCCCCCCTTCAAGAGATGGCATGGGCATTGACTGACAGGTCAGTGCCCAAGATCATCTCATCTAATTTCCCCCTGGGTCCACTGTAATAGCTGCTAGCTGGCTCTCACTGTCATTATGAGCCTTCAACCGATTATCATGAAAATTTCTCTCTATCATCCTGGCAGGGGAATCATACCACTGCTTCTGGCTGGTCTGGGCCTGCATCACATTCTCATGTACCAACCCTGTTACAGTGTGCACTTTGTCTCTAATCCTCATGTCCTCTAAGTGAAAGCCTGAGGGAAAAATGGCCGGGAATTCCTGATACTGTACTTCTAAGTGGGAACCCCTTAAGGCTGGCACAGCAGAATACCTACTTCTACTCTGCCCTGCTCCCCAGTTACAACCTTCCCTGTCAGTGGGACACCCTATGCACTTCTTATCTTGGGGCCTACATAACAGGACACTCCCCTCCCCCTTGGACTCATCTATCTGGGGATGTAGAGTAGCCGGGAGTATGGGCCCCTCATCTATCTCCTCTAAGCCGTTAGACGGCTGGCTAAGTGAGTGTGGGCTAGCAACTGACCCCCCTGTCTCTATGGAAAACTCAGACGAATGGTCAGAACTCAGATGTAGATCTGAGTGGTGAACATTCGAACTACAGGTCCCAGCAACAAAGTAAGAATTGCTGTCACACGCTACTTCCCGTTGGTCAGGACTATGTGTCTCCCCCACATGCTCAATCGCTCTGTATGCAGCTGGTTCAGGCACAGAACACACATCTTCACTCTGCCCTCCCTCCCAGTTACCTGGTACAGCATCTTCCGAGCACATTACCTGGGTAGAAACATTGTCTTTCTCTAGCACAACAGAATTAATCACATTGTCATCTGTCCCATTTCTAGTAAGCATATTATCTACACCAGTATTAATGCCAACATCTGCAATAACAATGTCCGCTGTCCCTATCCCATGACAAGATGTCAGTGTAAAAACAGGTTTGGATTCTAACACAATACTGTTATTGACATTATCCTCATTATAGGCAGTAGGTCCAATAAGACATTCTCTTTCCTTATCACATCCTGGCACCTCGGGTTCTTCCCGTAAATCATCATAATTGCCAGAGTTAACACTGGCACGTATCAGCTTCTCATCATCACATTTCACTCGCACAGCACCAGATGCAAAATGATTACAGAACAGTTCAGGTTCTTTACACAAAGTCACATCATTGGCAGGTTCAGCATTATCCCATACTACCTGGGCTGAGTCACACGGTGTAACAGAATTAGAGATAGTAGGAACAACATTTGCCGGAACATACTGAGAATTTAACCATCCAAGATCAGTAACTACTAAAACATTTGTGGGAATATCTTCAGGCACTTCCATTTGTCCCCCAGAAATAGTCTTCTCAACAATTATGTCCTCTTTAAAATCAGCCTCCTCCAATAGCAAATTCTGTGCAGCATCTGGTAGTATGCTGCTAGCATCATCAGCTTCCCCCAGCAGATTAAAAGGGGCCTCTGGATGCAAAATCTCGGTAGCATATTCCATGTTATCTGTAGCTGGCAGGGGTACCTTTTCCTCGTGGGCCACCCCTACAGGCTGGGCGATTACTGCTCCAGCTTGTGAAAGAAGCTGCTGCAGGTGCTGCCTTTCGTCAGCCACCCGGCGACACTGATCTAGCCAGAATGGGGTATGAAGTCCACCCCTGAAAGATACCTCTTCCTGAGCGTATTCAAAACTCTCCTCCAGGTAGTCCAGCCGTTCCATAAGACTCATCGTGTAGCCCGGAATAAGGACCATCATGCGATACTCGCTGAAAGGATGTATCGGGCTTTCCTCTTCCCAGTCGAGGTGTTCGATGATCTCCCTGCGTGTCTTGTTGTGGCAGGAGAAACCTCGCAGCTGAGCTTCTTCAATTAGCTCTGCCATACTCATCATGACAAGTGGATTCTTTGGATTTATGAAAATGTACCTACTTGGATCCTCTGGTTCAGTGACATTATCCACACCTTGATCCTCTGGGTCTGTCTTGCTCCCCAGCTCAGGTTCCATATCACATTGCTTCTTTGCATCATCCTCCAATAATGCGTGAACCAGCTCCTTTTTAGTTTTATCTGTCCAGTCGAGACCTCGCTGCTCACACAGGTCAATTAAAACTTCTTTGGCTTTTTTCTTGTAAGCAGCTGCCATCCTTGCAGTCACTTTGCAAAATAAAAGATAGAAAAGAAAAACAAGAGAGAAGGGAAGGGAACTGCTTTGCACGTATGTCTTCAAAAATTATAGCCCTGAGTTTCGTCCTTGTAAAACTATTGTATTCCTCGCAAGGTTACAATCAGTTTATAAGTGCAAGGGTTAATTGCTTAAACCATGCACTTAATACTCTAAGAAATTAAATCATCCCACCGCTATGCCACCAATTTGTCACGAACGCGCTCCCAGCTGCCGTGACGTTGGGGTGTTTGCTGTATGAGGTCACACACGATTTCAGCCCGCAGTCTCTCTCACCTATCACACAGGTTCTTAGACCTACGGAATCGCCCCCAAACACAGCGCTCTCACACCCCCAGACACTTCAGGTACAGCCACCACCTATTGGGTACGGGCAATAGGACCCCAATATACTATCTCACACTGGCACACAGGCTCCTAGTTCCACAAACTAGCAAGACTCCCACCAGCACACACAGGGTTAACTCTTCACACCTCCAGACTGTTACACAAATGTACATACAAGCACACACAGCTTGTTAATCAAATGTATCAACAAATCACACACTGGCATTCCAAGGGTTTACCTGGACGAGCAATCTCCTCTACAAAGGCTATGGATTATTTAGAGTATCAAGGACGCAACTTATTAAATTTTAGATTTAATATACAAAAGGTACAGGGCATTCAGATAAAAAGAAAAATAAGGAATAAACAAATAATAAATTTGACATAACAAGCAGAACAGTTTAAAATAAAAGAGATAACCTACAGAGCATTACTTACATATAATAATCTGTATGCCTGGGGCAGGCAGAAATAATGGACAGTCCTTCAATTAGATTGATCCCCAAAAGTCTGACAATTTGCTCCCTCAGAACACAGATTTTTAAGCAACCTCAAATGGGTGCGGCATTCACAGGGGCAGGGTTAATGCTAATCGGGGTTGTGTCCTGGGACACCTTTTCAAACCAAATTTACCTGTTGCCTGATTTATTAACCAATTCTACAATGTGATATATTTGTCCTGGACAGCATTACATCGATCCAATCTTATCATTAACAAATCCCCTATGACTTTGCTCATCTTTTCATATCAAACATGCCTAAGTACAGGGCATTCGCAGAGCTTCCACTCTTTTTCTTCATTTCTCTGTGGGTCAGAATTCTTAATTTACCATATGAGCTGCCCTTCATCATGCTATTGAGGAATAGGTGGTTGATCTCTGCTTTTATTGATTTTAAGTGGCATATTTTAAAACTGAATTCTTTCTGTCTATACAGTATTACATATAGGCTATGTTATCCCCTGGCCTCATTGAGCCAGGCCACATGCTGAGCGGTACCTACAAGTCTATTCAAGTGTCACAAGCAAACAGTGCTATGTCCTAGAAGCTGCTAAAAGTGGCAGGCTTATCTCCTCACACTGGGATGTAAAAACCTCCAAACACCATTACATCAGACGCTGCGTCTTTAACTGTTACACTAGCTTATCAATGGATTCATTTGATACAACCTATTTACCCTGCAGGTATGAATTATCCCTTGTAAATAAATGCAAGCTCTCTAATTTACACCTAGGGGTTAGTGTGTGTTTATACTACCTATTGAAGGGAAGTAAATTAGCTAGGGAAATACATGATCAAATACAATGGATGTCTGTGATCTGCATATCTAAAGCTGGTCTCTGCACAAAGGGTTTACCTAACTTAATTACATGTTCTTGACCTCATTTGGTCACACCTTTATCTGAATTGACCATCAGGTTAATTTAGATATTCATGCAAAGATTTATTTGGGTCCTGACATCCAATATTCTATTTCAGCATATCAGATCTATGCTTTATCCTGACAACATACAATCCTCCAAGTTGACATTCTGTCCCCAAAGTTCTTTTACTCCCTTTCACTCCAGGAACTAATTGACAACAAGCTAAATTAATATAATATATCATTGATGCCACCACTTACCAGTTAGCAGCAGACTTCTGTTTTTTCAGCATCTCTAAACACGTCATGTATTCCATTCATGTACTAAATGGAATACATGATCAGTATCAGCAACCATTTGGCGAAGTCTATCTGCAAAGTATGAGAGCCTTGGCTCATTTGCTTTAAAGTTTGACTGCCTATTATTTAATAATGGATCAATTCCTCTAGGTGTATCATAATTGACGTCTGGCTGACTTTGCTCTTGGCCCAGAACCATTCTTCCCTTATCCATCGTCCCACCTTTTTGCTACTCTTCCCTTCCTTACTCCTCCCTCATATATATATATATCCTGGTTGAGGGTTCCCAAAACGTCTGCAAATATGTACCATGATATGTACTTAATGTAAAATGACTTGGTGTGTACCATTGTGTTCAAAGAACTCAGTAAAGTTTTCAGCCATGTAATAAATAAAAGCTTTAAAAAAATAATTTTATTATGTATGAAAAACACCAACATAGCTGTTCTGAGTAACTTTAAAAGACAGAATAAACATGAAAACCATCCCAAACTTCATCATTTCACAGTTGCTTGCCATCTTTTTCATGGGAAAATTCAAACAGTAAAATTCAAACTGAATTTTTAGATTAGAAAATATTTCCTAAGGGTACATAATGTTTTATGAGGCCACAACACTTTAACTTTTGAAATAGTTTTCAACTTTTTTTTATGGTTTTCAACTTTTTTTTAAACTGTTTAAAAAGTTTTTTCTAGTTTGTTTTTCTTTATTAACTTTTTTTGCTATTGTGACCACTTACTTCTTGTTCTCACTTTTATGTGACACAATATCCCCTCATCGTAATATGCGATGTGCTTTTGGATTTAGATTTAACCAGAGATGTTCACTGACCCCCGTGTTCTGGTTTTGGTTTTAGATCTGGATTAACTTCGTGTTTTGGTTTTGGTTTCAGCAAAACTGCCCTTGCGTGTTATGGTTTTGGATCCCTATTTTTTTTAAATCACATAATTTTGCTCTTTCTTTACCTACATTATTATTAACCTCAATAACACTAATTTCAAGTCATTTGCAGTCAATTTTGACCACCTCACAGGTCACAATATTATTTTCATACACTTTCAAACAAAGACTGCAGCAACCTGGCTGGATGCTAAGCGACAGAGCAATGACACAAACACACGGCAGTTCTTAGCACATCTAGGAAACATTGCCACACAGCAGTGGCAGAAAAGAAAAGTGGCGCAAGATGGAATTGTCCTTGGATCATGAAATCAGTTATGGTTAATTTGACTGCGCCACCCATTCCTTGGATAACTGTTGTAATTCTACAGCTAATACATGGTAACGAGTGCTGACCCCCCGGGATGCGTGCTTTTATCAGACCAATACCAATCCACGGTGCCACACAATGCACTAAAAAGAGCCATTGTAATTCACAGCAAAAAGCAAATTAATCACTGAGCTTCGAATCAGCCCCAATTCCCAAAAAAGTATAATATAGTTAGGTAGCTTTGACGTAAAGTGCAGAATACAAACACTTTGTGCAATACAGATGAAACAGCAGCAAAGTGGAAGGTTTAAGTAATACATATACACATCTATTTAGACATCATGCTTACATTACTTCTGCAAGCAATGTTGTTCTTTGCTAATAAAACGGTTGTCTTTATACCGCTCAAAAAAATAAAAAATAATCCTCCACCAATCTTTGTGCCTGGTTTGTTTGGGCCCCCACAAAACAAGCTAACAATGGGCTTAAGGCACCTAAGGTAACAGTGCTGTTAATGAACTCTATTTAGGCAAGATGTTGTTGTCATCATCCTCAGCCTCATTCTCACCTTCATCAGTTTGTACATCATCCTCACACATTATTAATTCATCACCGCTGGAATCCACCATTACAGAAGTCTTAGTGTTTTGGCATGATAGGCCTTCCTCGTGGATATTGAAGTTCATTTTTATGAACATCATCTTTTCCACATTTTGAGGAAGAAGCCTCCTACGCCGATCGCTGACAAGGTTGGCGGCAGTGCTGAAGACACTTTCCAAGTACACACTAGAGGGTAGGCAGCTTAGGCAGTGCAAAGCGAGTTGGTACACAGGTCTCCAATTTCCCTTTTTTTCCTCCCAGTATGTAAAGGGGCTGTCTGATGTGTCTATTTCTATGATGTTATGAAAATAATCCTCCACCATTGTTTGGATGTTGATAGTAGGATCAGGTGGAGTTACGGCAGAGGGGTCACATTTTTTGGTCAATTTTTTTAGACCAGACCAAGTGTCAAAATGTTACGCTGAGTCATCTGCATCATCCCTGGGGCTCTTGGGAAAGCTACATTTTTCCCTAGCAGCAAATGACTGAGAAACTGAAGGAGGAGACGCCGTCCTGTTACGTAACACTTGAACTGTCATCTTGCTCACAAGGAGCTCCTTGCATCTCTTGAGATCTGGGTCAGTTGGAAACAAAGAGAAGACATAGCTCTTAAACCTAGGATAAAGCACAGTCACCAAAATGTAGTGATCCGATAACTCTTAGATCCTGGCGAAGCGAATGAAGTACTTGATCAACAAGTCCGACATACTTGTCATAATTGCTTTGTTTCATCTCCTCCTTCAGTTTCGCAAGCTACTTTTCCAAAAGTCTAATTAAGGGAATCACTTGGCTCAAGCTAGCAGCATCTGAACTCACTTCACAGGTGACTACTTTGAATGGCTTCAGCACCTTGCACAACATGAAAAATATTCTCCATTGTGCTTGAGTAAAATACATCCCCCCCTCCTTTCCCAAAGTCATGGCTTGTGGAGTAAGTGTGGTTGGCTTTTCACTGTTCCTCCATCTGCAGAAGCATATACAGGGTGGAATTCCACCTTGTCACCAACTCTTGCTTCAATTGGTTGCAGGACAAATTACCTTGCTCTTGTAGCTGCTGTAATCTCCTACATGCTTCTTGCCGAAATCCGGAAATGTCCAGATATTTTACGGGCCACAGACAGCATCTCCTGCACTTCCCTGTCATTTTTTAAAAAGCTCTGCACCACCAAGTTAATTGTGTGAGCAAAACAGGGAATGTGATGGAATTCACCCAGCTGTAATGCTCTCACAATATTGGTGGCGTTGTCAGAAATGACATATCCTGAGTGGAATCCAATCGGAATAAGCCATGTTGCAATGACATCCCTTAGTTTTTGTAACAGATTGTCAGCTGTATGCCTGTTAGTGAAGCCGGTGATACACAGAGTAGCATGTCTCTGAAAAATGTGACGAAAAAATGTGACATACATGCTGCTGCTGTTTCTGCTGGTGAAGGAGAAACACCAACCCAATGGGCTGTCACAGTCATTTAATCTTTAGTTTGCCCAGTTCCGTTTGTCCACATATCTGTGGTTAAGTGTACAGTGGGTAGAATGGTATTCTGTAACCCAATAATTACATTTTTACGAACCTTCTGTTAGAGATGAGGAATAGCTTTCCTAGTAAAATTGTGTCGTGATGGAATTTGATAACAAGACCTCAAGTAACTGTCTAAAAAAAGCTGCAATAATAGTGGATATTGGACGCATTTCTAATACTAGCATAGTCACCATAGCGTCTGTGATCCGCTTTGCTACTGAGTGACAGCTTTAAACTTGCTTACTCTTGCAAAGGATTGTTTAACAGTCAATTGTTGTAAACTACTAGTAGTCTTCTTCTTGGTCTGCTTCTGGGATGAAGATCCACCCCCAGCAGCGGCAGCGGCAGCAGAAGCAGCAGTGGGACTAACGCTCAAGAATTATTTTGAGGAATCCAGGATAGTGGAGGAGTCATCTAGCCTTTCCAACTTGTATACAGGACTAACTCTAATCGCTACTGAGTATATTGATGAGGACAGTGTCGTGGGTGGAGATTGCAGGTGTTGGGATCTGGCTTAGAGAAGGGACCTAGCTGATGCTGGACTGCTTGTTGTTATTGTTTTAGCATAAGTTTCCAATTTTCCCAACAGCTTGCCATGAACTCGCTTCAAATGGCATAACATGGATGAGGTTCCTAGATGTTTAAGGTCCCTACCTCTACTGACTGTGGCTTTACAAACGCTACAAATGTCTAAACAACTGTTTTCAGGATTTGGGTAAAAATAATTCCACATATAAGAGGGGGATATTTTGGTCTTATACCCTAGCATGACAACGGCCTTTTTCATATTACATGCAAGAACTGCTTCCACTGGTGCAAGACTTACACAAACAACATCATCCTCATCAACATCCTCATTAGCGCCCCCGTCAGCTACACAGATATCCCCCTCATCCTGTTGCAATTCCAAAGTGGCATCCTCAATTTGTGTATCACCGGCTACACTTGGGCTGTTCATGCACACATCTGCAGAAATGCTGAAAGGGGCCTTCTTTATGGGTACACTATCAGAAAGGTCAGGCTTACACATAGCACTCGTGGATAGACTTTCCTCAGGGATTTGTGCCATTTCTGAATCTGAAAATACATTTTCCTCTAATGCCTTACTGTTTTCTTCCAGCTCGGCTTTCACATGTAAAAGTATTTGGACATCACTTCCAGAGTCAGAATGACAAGGTCTTGCTTGGTCATGACTGACCTTACAAGAAGATGCCTCAGTGACAGTTGCAGAATTAGCACTCATAGACAAAGGCGAAGGCCTCATTCTTTCCTTGCCACTGCGTTTGTAGAATGTCATGTTGGCAATTTTATTTTTTTCTGCAGATAACTTTGCCTGGATTACAGGTCTTTTTTTTCTTTATCAAGGTAAAAGGTGTTGTTTTACATTTTGTTTCCCTAACTTAAAAACACTATGCACCTTAACATAAGCTTCAGCAGATGACGTAGAGGGATTACTATCATCATGACTGGTGCCAGCAGCTGCTTGGTGCTCCTGGTCTTCTGTGTACTACTGTGAATCCATTTTGATAACACAATACAATGTGACTGCAGATTTAGACCAGAACGGCCAACCCTATTATTTCTATTTCAGCAATGACAATTAGCAATGGAGCAATGGAGCTCTCCTGTTTGTGTGTGAGCTATATAACACCGTACAATTTGACTGCAGATTTAGACCAAGACTGCCAACCCTATTATTTCTATTTCAGCAATGACAATTAGCAATGGAGCAATTGAGCTCTCCTCTTTGTGTGTTACCCATATTACACAGTACAATGTGACTGCAGATTTAGAAGACCAAGACTGCCAGCCCTATTATTTCTATTTTAGTAATGACAATTAGCAATGGAGCAATGGAGCTTTCCTGAATGTCACTGGAGACTTTGAAGAACACTGTTACCCCTCCTCTTTATTTTCTAGCTATGACGCTGCCAAACTGCACTAGAGACTGGCAAGAACTGTGCTACCCCTTATGTGTCCCTCTGTGAAATGGCACTAAATCGAAGTGGAGGGCGGTACTTATAGAATACAAAACTCGCGAGATCTGACGACGTAACGATGATGTTTTGCCTCGTTTTGAATTCTGAGGGCGCGAAAGTACCGAGCCGGATCTGCTAAGTTCGGGTGTGTTCGAGCCTGAGCATCTCTAGATTTAACGCCAATGTGACGTTGGCTCTCATCATTTAAGCACATCAAACAAAAAGTGGTGTTTGGGCAAACATCAAAATAAATTGTTGAGGTAATGGAGACCAAGGGGTATGTCTGCTAATCTGCGGGTTTGAAAAAGTGGAGATGTTGCCTATAGCAACCAATCAGATTGTAGTTAGTATTTATTTAGTACATTCTACAAAATGACAGCTAGAATCGTTTTGCTATAAGCAGGGCCGCCGAGAGGGGGGGGGGGGGGGGCGGATACTATTTATCCGGGCCCGGGTGTGCCAGGGGGCCCGGGGCTGCTCAGCCAACTTTTCTTTTTTTTTTAGGGGGGGAGGGGGGGGGGCTTCTGACGGCCGCCGGGTTTGTTGTAACGGGTCCGCCAATACAATGACATCACGCAAGAGTCCCTTGCCGTGCTCTCGCGTGACTTAGTGGTGATGCTTTTTACTACAGCCAGTGACCGCGCCCGTACCTATAAGGAGCGCGAGTCACTAGGCTGCTTTCAATCAATAGCTGCAGGCTGCAACCAGAGAGAGAAAGACCAGTGGATCTGAACTCCTGAGAGAAGCATCCAGATAAAGGTTAGTCTCTCAAGCAGCACAAATAAAGGGGACACTGTGTATCTGGCAGTGAATCATTTAAGAATAACCTATATATATATATATATATATATATATATATATATATATATATATATATATATATAAAGCCAGCCCTACTGGATACATATTGGAATAGCCTACTAACAATCTTTTGATTCAATATACATACTACCTGTTATGGGGACAACACATTCTTCATAGGTGGAAGACGCTGACCCCTTTACAGAGGTCAATAAGAGAAAACTTTGATTTATCTCAGCCTGTTGCCTTGTTATTATACCTGTGGACTAATATAGCCAAGACTGGGTATTTAAGTGAGATAGCACACCATTACTAACAACACTGTGACGTTTGCAAATGTATGCCTTTATGTATGGTTATAAGGGGACCCTGTAACCATTTTTGTTTAAACCCAGTGCACTGGGGCCAATGTGTACAAATAGGTATGACCACTCCCGCCATAGCCATGCCCAATTGTATGACCACTCCCACCATAGCAACGCCCCAATTTTATGACCACTCCCGCCATAGCCACGCGGCGGCAAAAAAAGATTCTCCACTGCAACGGGGAGGGCATGAAGTTGCTGTACCGGGGCCCTGAATTCCTCTTGGCAGCCCTGGCTATAGGCAACATCTCCACTTTTCAATCCCGCAGTTTAGTAAATATACCCCAAAGACACTTTAATAACTAGGCCCCATAGTCTCCAAAATCTCCCCTAACTGTCAATGACAACACAGTTCAAGGTAACACAGTTAGTTATTGAACAATTTGCAAAATACTCACTGTTTTGAATTCTGTTGATTTCTGTAATCAGAAGAACGACATGTACGTTCTTTCTTGCCATCAAATTCTGTTTCTATGTAGTCTATGCAGACATAAATGTAAAATTTTTAGTAAATGTGTCCTCCTTGACCAAAGATGACTGAATATCACTGAATCCATAATTATATAGGAGTGTCCTTTAATATCTAATCCACTGAGCTTAGCTGTCACTCAGTGTCTAACATATGTTGTAATGAGTGATAGAGCCATTATCACAGTCAACTTTAAATTATATTGCAACATGACCTTGGTAAAGAAATTTTGGCGGTTTCAGTATTCCAGTGTAACTAATTGCATCCTAATAATGGTACAAGGAAAGGATACGATTATTGTAGTGTCATATGTGGTCAATACTAAGCCAAGGTCATTCAAAATCAATGGCAATCAAGTTAATCTCTAGCATGAGTGTCTATGTGTAGATTGTCATGAGGCCAGTGATAACAGCACAGAAAAGTGAAAACAGTAGAAGCATAAAATGATAAAAAGAGCAGCCAATGATTGAGAATGTTATAGAAGCAGAATGATGATTTTTGCTTCAATATGTGAATAATAATACATTCTAAACCTA
Organism: Mixophyes fleayi; assembly: GCF_038048845.1. NCBI lineage: Eukaryota > Metazoa > Chordata > Amphibia > Anura > Limnodynastidae > Mixophyes > Mixophyes fleayi. Next base: position 271,111,781 of record NC_134403.1, read on the forward strand.
TTTTATAGGCAAACTTTCTAAAATATATGACAGATATCCATAACTTTAGAAGAGCAGAGAGTAAATTACAAAGTGACCACTGAGGTTTTTATATAAATAGCTAAAAATAAGAAGGGGGGAATACGAAAGGGGATAGGGAGAAAGGGGAAGAGCAATCTGGGAGCCAGAGGGCCTTGACAAGGCAGTATTCACCAATGATAAAAACGGGACTTATATGTCGGAATAAAGAATAGTGTGAATTATATCAAATAGGGATAACTGTGTTATGAAAAAGTTTAGAGCAGTGTAGATGCTTTGAAATGTTCTACCCATGGGTTCCAAGTGACAAACAGTTTCTTGGTATCTCTCAATATGCTCGTCATGAATTCCATTGTATAAACAGATCATATTCTGATTAGAGATGTTCACTGACCCCCGTTTTCTGGTTTTGGTTTTGGATCTGGATTAACTTTGTGTTTTGATTTTGGTTTTGGCAAAACTGCCCTTGCGTACTTTGGTTTAGGTTTTGGATACCTATTTTTTTTCTAAATTCACAATTTTTTTTTTTGCAAAAATCACATAATTTTGCCATTTTTCCCTACATTATTATTAACCTCAATAACACTAATTTCAAGTCATTTGCAGTCAATTTTGACCACCTCACAGGTCACAATATTATTTTCATACACTTTCAAACAAAGACTGCAGCGAACTGGTTGGATGCTAAGCAACAGAGTAATGACACAAACACATGGCAGTTCATAGCACATCTAGGAAATATTGCCACACAGTAGTGGCTGGAAAAAAGCTGGAATTGTCCCTCTCACTCACCCTTCTGTAAGATATTGAAAAGGACATGTACAGTTTAACAAAGCAAGAACTCCAACAACATGCAGTACCACTTTTGTGGCTGAAGTGCTTGGTTTGTATGGGCCCCCACAAAACAAACTACCAATAGCTTAGCTACCTTAAGCCTAACAGTGCTGTCAATAAACTCTACATTATTAAACCATGTCTGCTCATGCTGCATCTTTAATCTCCTTCTTCTCTGTGAATACCTCCCTCTCATCTCTGAAGAACTGCCAAACTTATGTAGACACAGGAATGGAAATTACAACAGAAGTGGCATTAGATCTGCTTCAGACAGACTGTGACACTGAAGATATGGGCAGCACCGAATCTGTCATGTTGGAATACGCTGCATTGAAGAGAGATATATATATGCAGTTGAGGAGGTCGCCATTAAGTTAAAACGTGACCCACCGGATGAGATCCTGGGTTTAAGAGAGCTTGTAATCGAGAGATAGACTGCGCTTCAGAAAAATAATACAGAGGAGGCCCAGAGGCAGGACAATAAATATGACCAGTTTAAAGAACAGCAAAGAGAACTGAGAAAACAAATGGGTGTGTCACTGGCCCCTACAGACTAAGCTTTGGAAGATGAAGCGAGGAAATTCCAGTCACCCTGAGCACATAGCCAATACAGTGAAACTGAGAATGAATCATGAAATCAGCTATGGTTCATTTGATTGCTCCACCCATTCCTTGGGTAACTGTGGTAATTCTACAGCTAATACATGGCGACGAGCGCTGACCCCCCCCCGGCATGCGTTCTTTTATCAGACCAAGACCAATCCAGGGTGCCAGACAATGCACTAAAAAGAGCCATTGTAATTCACAGCAAAAAGCAAGTTAATCACTGAGCTTCGAATCAGCCCCAATTCCCCAAAAATTATAATATAGTTAGGTACCTTTGATGTAAAGTACAGATTACAAACACTTTGTGCAATACAGATGAAACAGCAGCAAAGTAGAAGGTTTGAGTAATACCTCTACACATCTATTTAGACATCCATGCCTACATTACTTCTGCAAGCAACGTTGTTCTTTGTTAATAAAACTGTTGTCTTTATAGCGTTCAAAAATAAAAATAATCCACCACAATTTTTTGGTTGTTGATAGCTGATAGTAGGATCAGGTAGAGTTACAGCAGAGGTGTCAATAATTTTGGTCAATTTTTTTACAGTAGACAAGACCAGATGTCAAAATGTTGTGCTGAGTCATATGCATTATCCCTGGGTCTCTTGGGAAAGCTAAGTTTTTCTTAGCAGCAGTTGACTGAGAAACTGAAGGAGAAGATGCCGTCCGCTCACGTAACACTTGAACTGTCATCTTGCACACCAGGATCTCCTTGCATCTCTAGAGATCTGGGTCAGTTGGAAACAAAGGGAAGACACAGCTCTTAATCCTAGGATCAAGCACAGTTGCCAAGGATGTAGTGATCCGATAACTCTTAGATCCTGGTGAAGTGAATAAAGTACTTGATCAACAAGTCCGACATACTTGCCGTAATTGCTTTGTTTCATCTCCTCCTTCAGTTTCTCAAGCTGCTTTTCCAAAAGTCTAATTAAGGGAATCACCTGGCTCAAGCTAGCAGTGTCTGAACTCACTTCACAGGTGACTATTACGAATGGCTACAGCACCTTGCACAACACGAAAAATATTCTCCACTGAGCTTGAGTTAAATTCATCCCCCGTCCTTTCCCAATGTCATGGCTTGTGGAATAAGCGTGGATGGCTTTTTGCTGTTCTTCCATCCTCAGAAGCATATACTGGGTGGAATTCCACCTTGTCACCAACTCTTGCTTCAAATGGTTGCAGGACAAATTAGCTTGCTCTTGTAGCTGCTGTAATCTCCTACATGCTTCTTGCCGAAAGCCGGAAATGTCCAGATATTTTACGGGCCACAGACAGCATCTCCTGCACTTCCCTGTCATTTTTTAAAAAGCTCTGCACCACCAAGTTTATTGTGTGAGTAAAACAGGGAATGTGATGGAATTCACCCAGCTGTAATGCTCTCCCAATATTGATGGCGTTATCAGAAATGACATATCCTGAGGAGAGTCCAAGCGGGATAAGCCATGTTGCCATGACATCCCTTAGTTTTTTATATCTATATATCTATATCTATATCTATATCTATATCTAGGGGCCCCGGTGCACTGCTTTGCCCTGGGGCCCATAATGTTGTTAAGATGGCCCTGGCTACTGTTCCTGCTGGTGAAGGTGAATCCCCAACCCAGTGGGCTGTCACAGTCATATAATCTTTAGTTTGCCCAGTTCCGCTTGTCCACATATCTGTGGTTAAGTGTACAGTGGGTAGAATGGCATTTTGTAACCCAATAATTACATTTTTACGAAACCTTCTGGTTGAGGTGAGAAATAGCTTTTCTAGTAAAATGGTGTCTTGATGGAATTTGGTAACAAGGACACAAGACCTCAAGTTACTGTCTAAAACCAGCTGCATTAACAGTGGATATTGGACGCAGATCTAATACTAGCATTGTTGCCATGGCATCTGTGATCCGTTTTGCGACTGGGTGACAGCTTTCATACTTTCTTCCTCTAGCAAAGGTTTGTTTAACAGTCAATTGTTGTAAACTACTAGTAGTCTTCTTCTTGGTCTGCTTCTGGGATGAAGATCCAACCCCAGCAGCAGCAGCAGTGGGACTAACGCACAAGAATTCTTCTGAGGAATCCAAGATAGTGGAGTCATCTAGCCTTTGCAACTTGGTTGCAGGACTAACTCTGATCGCTACTGAGGATATTTATGAGGACAGTGTTGTGGGTGTAGATTGCAGGTGACGGGATCTAGCTGAGAGAAGGGACCTAGCTGATGCTGGACTGCTGGTTGTTATTTTTTTAGCATAAGTTTCCGATTTTTCCAACAGCTTTGCATGAACTCGCTTCAAATGGCGTAACATGGATGAGGTTCCTAGATTGTTAGCTAGATCATTGGCTAGACAACTGTTGTCAAGATTTAGGTAAAACTAATTCCACACACAAGAGGTGGATTTTTTGGTCTTATGCCCAGGCATGACAACGGTCTTCTTCTTATCACGTGCAAGAACTGCTTCCACAGGTTGGAGGACTTACACAAAGAACATCATCCTCATCAACATCCTCATTAGCGACCTCGTCAGCTACACAAATATCCCCCTCATCCTGTTGCAATTCCAAAGTGGCATCCTCAATTTGTGTATTATCAGATACACTTGGGCTGTTCATGCACACATCTGCAGAAATGCTGAAAGAGGACTTCTTTATGGGTACACTATCAGAAAGGTCAGGCTTACACATAGCACTCGTGGATAGACTTTCCTCAGGGATTTGTGTCATTTCTGAATCTGAACATACATTTTCCTCTAATGCCTTACTGTTTTCTTCCAGCTCAACTTTTACACGTAAAAGTATTTGGACACCACTTCCGGAGTCAGAATGACAAGGTCTTGCTTGGTCATGACTGACCTTACAAGAAGGTGCCTCAGTGACAGTTGCAGAATTAGCACTCATAGACAAAGGCGAAGGCCTCATTCTTTCCTTGCCACTGCGTTTGTAGTATGGCACGTTGGCAATTTGTTTTTCCTGTAGATAACTTTGCCTGGATTACAGGTCTTTTTTTCTTTACAAAGGTATAAGGTGATTTTTTTATATTTTTGTTTTCCTGACTTAAAAACACTATGCACTTTAACAAAAGAAAATAATGTAGAGAGATTACTATCATCATGACTGGTGTCTGCAGCTGCTTGATGCTCCTGGTCTTCTATGTACGGCTGCGAATCCATTTTGACATCACAGAATAATGCGACTGCAGATTAAGAACAACTCTGCCAGCCCTATTATTTCTATTTCAGCAATGACAAATAGCAATGGAGAAATTGAGCTCTCCTGTTTGTGTGTGAGCTATATAACATCCTACAATGTGAGTGCAGATTAAGAACAACACTGCCAGCCCTATTATTTCTATTTCAGCAATGACAATTAGCAGTGGAGCAATGGAGCTCTCCTGAACATCACCAGAGACATTGAAGAACACTGCTTCTCCTCCTCATTCTTTTCTAGCTATGACGCTGCCCAACTGTACAAGAGACTGCCAACAACTGTACTACCTCTTCTATGTCCCTCTTTGAAATGGGGCTGGATCGCCGTGTAGGGCGTTACTTATAGAATACAAAAGTTGCAAGAGCCGACGACGTTACAATGAAGTTTGCCTCGTTTTCATTTCTGAGGGCGAGTGAAAGTACCGAGCCGAGCTGGCTCGGTACTCGGATTGGCGAAGTTCGGGTGTGCTCAGTTTTTAGGGAACCGAGCCTGAGCATTTCGGATTCTGATCAAGAAAAGACCTCAAGAGAGTCAGGAGACTTCCATTTGGAAGTTATCTACGAGTGGCTGCAAAGTAGATATATCTTATCAATTTATTGGCAGGGGGAGAAACTAATATTTGGTTGAGTCTGAAGTTGGACTTAAGCAACTTTAAAATTAAAACTCTAACCTCTGACCAGAAAGTGCATTATGAACCAGTTTAGACACAGTTTCTCCAATAAATTCCAGATGATGAAAGATAGATAGCATGTGGCCTGGAAGAACACCATAACTGCAGTCAGTGGAACCTAGCTTTGAAAAAGCTCACACGAATAATGCATTGATAGTGATTCTGTGCCACTATCTCTAAATAATCATGACTGTTAAGTTAATTTAAGCACTGTTAAGTGCTAAAGATAGAGGGTCTGAATAAAGATTCAAATATATTGTCAATATTATAATGCTTAGCATTAGTGGCTATTATAACATTGTTAAGTGTGAAATGGTGTGCTCGGGAACATTAAATTGATTACTGGCTCTGTGAGAGAAATTTTTTAAAGCACAAGATTCAGGATTTTTCATATTAGCAGAACGAGAAAACCTAATACCATTAGACCTATGAGACACAATTTACAACAGAAATAAAGAAGCAATATCACACTTAAAGTGTGAGTTCACTACATTTGCATTGCTGAATAACTGATGTGTAATAAGTGTTTAAATGAACACACAAATATTTATGAAACCTAACAAAATATAAAATAAAACACCATTTTAATCACCAGAAAAATACACAACGCATTTCGAAAATGATATAAGCACTTTACTTTAATTATATACTTGCTGGTTTCAAATTCCTGAACTCTATCCAAGTTTTCATGTAATCGAATCCATACAAGAAAAAAATGAAATAAAAATATCACTTGATTCCATGAGATAACACATACAAGTGAAATTCTTACTATATAACAGATACTTAAATTGAAAAAGAGATAAGCAGTAGCACATATTTTACAATTCACACCATTTCCTATTTAATTCACATTCTTGTATTTGTATTATATGAAACATCATCCAAAAAAATGTATAGGGGAGGATAGAACTTACTCAATTATTGACATTCTTCCAAATTGAGGTGATGACTCATGAGAGAATCCTGATATTCCAATATGAGCCAATAGCTGTCTGATCTGGTGAGACATTTTGGTGTTGAGGGTTCTACCATCCTTGGAACTCACAACTTGAAAGATAAGCACTATTTATATTTCATATTGTGGTTTTGTAGTGTTTTTGCAATGTTAATCATATCTCAGCTTTTCTTCACTGTGACAGGGCCAATAGAAAGCTGTAAATTATCTCCTAAATCTTCTTTTGGGCGTAGTGCCCTATGTGCTCGGCCTAATAATATCTAATTTGTTACACAATGTAAGCCAGGAGGGTAAGAGTGCCAAATTTCTCTGGGATAAGTTTGATTCATATATTTTTATATCTCGTTCTGTTCTCAAGATCTTTAAGCGTGTCTTTTACTCAGTCCATATCTGTTCTGAATGAAGTCAACTCTTGGCACACTGTCATTAAAATTAGATATTTCATCATAATTTACCACCTAAGGAGGATAATTTAGACAGGTGGTTAGTTAAAGGTGCTAGTTAAAGGTGGACAATAACATCTCTTGAATACATATTTAATTAACTAATTACAGCTTTAACCACACATCCTCCTCTTTCAACATTTGACTTAAATTACAGTACTTACATAGCAAATAAGTGCTTCACTGTAAAACAGTTCTTAGGGTACACTTGAAAATAAAGTAAACAAGTGTGCACAAATAAGTCTCTGCACTAACCCACTCATCCTGCACAGTTCTTAAGTTGCAAATAAAACAGTCCACATACTCCTTACTCCTCCTGCACAGTTGCAATGAGAACAGTTCACATTATAGATAAGTTTAACTCACTCAGTCTCCCACATGCCTCACAGGTACTCCTTACTTGGTCCAGTAGTTTCACAGCACCTATGCAGCTAGAACCTCTTGATGTTCTCTGCAGCAGGCTCTCTCAGGCTTCATACAGGCCTTCTCTGGAATTCATTCATGCATGCACACACGAGTACTCAGATGCACTCCCCCTCTCTCTGGGTGGTCACTTTCAGATTCCTGGGTTTTTTAGCTTTACAAACTCTCCTAGGTTAATCTGCTGCATCTCTCTTTACGGGAGCCCATGAATGAGCATGGCTCAGGTAACTTTCACCCTACAGTTGGTCTCTCTGGGCCACCTGGGTGGCTTTCCTCTGCTAGCAGATTTGTTTGTGGCAACACTTGGCCATCCCTTGTGGACCCAAGCTGGTGATCCTTGGGTCTGGGCAGTCGCTCCTCAGTCCTTGTAATGACAAGGATCCCCATATATTGACAAAGTGTGCAACCCTTGGTCAGGCCCATTTTAATGGCATGGTCCCGCAGTCATGCCACTTAGCTATGTTGCGGCTGGTAAACCATGCCCGTTAGCCATGCATAAGTGTCGCTGACCCTCCCACAAGGCCCACAACTCTGATCCTACTTGCCCTTTCTGTGACTTCTTCCTGAAGGCAACATAGGGCACTCACCACATATTTACTGAGGGTGTTACACCTCTGTTTTGGGTCTTCCATTTACACTTCTGCCTTCTGCAGAACAGCACATTTCTCGGCATAGTTTGACCATGTAATGGAAAACTTCAAACACACAAAAGTGACACTTGTAATAAAAATAGTACCCAATGTTTTCTCACTCTCAAGATTAAGAAGCTATAAATGAGGCTAAGCCAAGCAGTTTGTGGCCCAGGACACAGCATCACATAGCGAGGCAGGGCTAGGATGATGTGAATTTTGTCCCATCTCCACCACTGTAATAGTGAAATAATAATTTGTGAGTCTCCCAGACATTCTGGGAGGGTAGACAAGTTTTACTGTTTTCACTCAAAGCATTTTCTGCAGCATACGCATCATCAAGGAGCCAGTACAAGTGTTAGCATAGAAGGGGCATGGATCATACCATATGTCAAAATTAAAGATGCTCCCCCAGTAGCTCAACACATCTACACAACTCTCAAAAAGCCAAATTTATGATGTGTTTGATGAATATGTTACAGCATTTCAATAAAAAAATGGACACATAGGCAATTTGGTTATGATGATGATGATGATGATGAAAATATGAGTAAAATGAAAGCATCCTTGTCGAGTGTATATCAAAATCATCTAGTGGGTGCTTAGAATATGCATGCACTGTTACACAACTTCTGTTGAAGTTTTAACATAAAGTCTAAGGAGTGATTTTACCAATAAAGCAGCCATCTCCCAGCACACTATGATTTGAATGGGACATATTTTTATATTAGTGACAAGTTTAATTGGATTCTTAACAGCCAAGTTTAAACGCTTTTTATCCAGTCACCATATTGTTGAATGTTGTAATACTGTTAAGGGTTAATAATCTCCCAACAATCAGCCATAACAGTATGACTGGTTATTTCACTCTGATGCATTTGTACAAAAGACAAGTATAATGAAAAACCTCAAGGCAGCAATCATCAGTGTCAAAATAACAAGTGAATTGAAGCCGGCAGGGAACAAAAAAAATTAGACTTTTGGTAGGAAAATGTGGTTTAAAGCAGAAGAATAATTGTTGCCATGAATAGAACTGTTGTTAATTTTAAGGGCATGCAACCTGTCAATTATTACTCCCTCATCGACAATTTGTTTTTTACATTTCCTGTCTCATCCTGGATACAAAATTAATTAGTAAAACATGTACTATATTTGTCTATTTCTGAGTGCAAAGTCATTTTATTTTCCTGAGGCAGTATTAAAATATAAGAATAAAGTGGAATTTTGAATGAAGCTTAATATTGTTCTAATACATTTTACAGTTTTAATAGTCTCCATGAGTGAACACACTTGTCATGCTTCCTACTTTGGAGAGCAGGAGAGGGTAATGTTCGAGACCAAAGGAAAGCATTATATTTTCTCACTTTATGGTAGGGCCTGATCCGAAAATGGTTTTGGTGTGAGAAAAGGCTCTATGACATTTTAAAATAATTAGTGTATATAGTATTACATAACCATGCAATTATTGTTTCCTCATGTGTCTTTGCATGTCTCACAATTCAAAATATCATTAACACCATGTCACGGTCGTCTGTGTTTCCTGATCTATTCGGGACCCTTGGGTCTAGCTGGAGCAGGACTGAAACAGATCCTAGAGGCCTTGAGGATCTCTCTGTTCATTTAGGGGTAAATGTATCAAGCTTCAATTTTGAAAATCCAGCAATTTTCTCGCGGGTGTTTCATCTCTCAGATGTATTAAAGTGAGATTTCATGTAAAATCGCCAGAGATGTGTTTCTGTCGAAATCACTATTTCTAAAGTCGATAGAGATCAAACTCCCGACTGTTTGCACTCTAGCTATACAAATGTATGAAGCAGCGATTAAGCAAACTCTCCTGAGTTTGCTTTAAAAAATACAGCGTGATTAGTAAACACATCACTGTTACACTGTTCTGTCTATAGAGCCGGAGGTCCGGCAGCTGTCCCGGCAACTATTAACCCTAGTGCTGCCAGGCTACTGCTGGTTACGTGAAAAATCGTGGAAAAAATTTGCGTGGGGTCCCCCCGATTTTTACATAACCAGCACTAGGCAAACCAGCCAGGGTGGGTGGCATTATAGCAGGGGAACACGTGACAGGGGTCCCCCTGCCATAATGACTAACCAACACCAGGCTATTCAGCGCTGGACTGGATTCCCTAGGGAGTGGGGTCCGCCCAAAAAAAAACAAGCGGTTTTCTGCGATTTAAAAATGCTGAAAAAATCGGACCTTGATACATTTACCTTCTAGAATCCTCAGAGTAGGACAAGCAGTATTGGAGTCTTAGGACCGGAGTCTGTACCTGAGCACTGAACTGGAATCCGGCGTAAAAATTGATTGAAACTGTTCGTGGGAACTTCATCCCAGCCCCTGTAGCCAGGCACACAGGACTGGAACCCATTAATAAGAACTCAGATAGTAAACACATGAAAACTCAGAACAGAGCAAGCTGGAACTGGAAGCAGGGACTAGGAACTCACAACCATGACACGGAATGACAAACTCAGGACTGCGTGGCAGCCACAGACCTGGAACCCACAGACAGATACACAGAACTGGAAAAATGTCCTAGAGACTCAGAACCAGCTGTAGGCACAGAACAGGTGATACCGGTAAAGCAACTGGTACTGCAGAATAAATACTGGATGATGCAAAGTTCTTACTGAGGTGAGAATTCTTGCTGAATGCAGAATATTACAGGAAGATGGATTGGAAGTGCAACGTACATGCAGGATGATGAACTCCAGGTAATGCAGGATGATTGGAAGAAGATATGCATTTTAGAATGCAGGATACTTGCAAAGTGATTTGTATTTGGTAATGCAGGATGAACACCGAAGATGATCACCTTGCAAACACAGGTAATCAGGAACACAACGGAAATAACTGGAATCTGGAGCCAAGAACTATGCTCAGGAGAGAAATGTGTTGTTCTGGCAATGAACAGATCTCAGCAGCAGGCTTAAATAGGGTGTACCAAGCAACTATTGGCTGTACAGTGCATGTGATCACAGATGCTGAATCTGGTTGGTCTGGAATGATGACCTGACTGCATCCAAGATGGCTGCGCTCATGCAGCAGAACAAACAGTATGTGTTTGTTTAGAAACGGAGATGTGATGGACAGGAATGCTGCAGGTGACCAGCAGTGATCCGGGTAGTAACGATATGACAGTGGCGGATGTGGCAAGTGCAGCTAAGACCTCGATGTGTGACACACGCTTTACAATGTTTATTCGAATAGCATATGTATATTATAAAAAAATGTTACTATGGACAGGACTGTCATACAATGATAAGATAATTTAGTAGAGGACTACATCCAGCCTTCTCAAGCGTTTCTTTGCCTGTCAAGTTCACCAGGACCTGGAGAGCCTTAATTGTATGCCATCATGTTTTTAATGGAAACTGCCTTCGAAGCTTGTAAGCCTGTTAGAGATACACAACATGCAATATTATATGTATCTTCCTGAGGACTAGCAGAGCAGGCTTTATATCAGGTTATGAAATATACTAATATAAAGTCAAGTGAATATGGACTACCATCATGGGTGTCTGCAGGGTGAGCAAGTTCCAGCTAACCGTCTGTCAGGCTACGCTGTGCTTTACAGTTGAGCAACACTGAAGTACTAGAGTCCTGATAAAAGTAAAGTGGCTGGCAGAAGGCCCACTTAACTTGCAGCTTGTATTCTGGCCTGTCTGCTTTGCCACTATAGGAGCAGTTCAGGAAAACAGATTCCATCAATGTGGTAAGCTTGCCTTGCTATACAAATAAAAATGCTACGTAATCACAAGTCTGATATTTTAAGGTCTTACTATACTAAAAAAAAGATATGCCACAAGAACTAAAGTTAGTAAAAGGATTATTTCAGGTTTTATAGCAAAGTCATTTTGATACCGCTTGTCTAAATTAGCGATCATGGTGATCAAGATAGCCATGGAGCTTGATTCATTTTATTCTGTTTAAAAGCAATATATTCAGTTCAAAGATGTAGGGATATTTTATATCATGAACAGACCCATTTTTAAAAAAAAATAGATAAAATTAATTTAAAAAAAACAAATATTTAAAAACATTTCTGCATTAATAATGTTTATCCAAGTAATAAAGCATTTTCTTAAATGTTTAAATGATTTTAATCTGCTATCTGTCATTTGTTAACAGAATAGGTATATGTAGTGCCACAATACTAGTGCAGTTCACATAGAGGGAGCTTTCGCTGGCGAAAGTTGAACATTTCAAACACTTAGAAATCAATCTACAGGAACAGTACACAAACAGGTAGCTAAAACCCAAACAGATATGTTGCATCTCACTGCCAGATAATCTGTTCTGGAGGAGAGCAAAAACACTGCTGAGGAAAACCACAACACTCTACAAGAAGTGGTCGATCTGCAGGCCATAGAGCTGAAGTTGCTGCATAGTAGAGCTGACATCCATGATAACAGAGGTCGCCGTACTAATCTACGTGTGAGAGATATTCTTGAAGATATTCCAACACAAGGCTCATAGACATAGACATATTGACAAAAATCTTCAACTTATGGATTAAGATCCCAAGATTCCAGTGAACTTATAATGTTTGACAGAGTACGCAGAGGGGCACCCCAACTGAAAGGCCGAGTGATGTGATCTGTCAGCTACACTACTTCAACCAGAAGGGAAGAGGTGCTCAAAAAAATTAGATGGACTTGTATTTGACGGCCATAAAATACAAATTTATCAAGTACTTTCTTGGCATAGTTTTCATATGCATAGAATGCTGAAACCCCTTACTGTTGTTTTACATAAAAACAGTATCAAATACTAATGGGGTTTTCCCTTTAGCCTACAGTACAATCACAATGGGACCTCAGCAATTCTCCATGATCCTTCAGATTTGGACTCTTCAGTACAGCTTTTGGCCTGCAGAAAATTCCACTTAACGATTGGCAGGAACATCATCAACACTTGTCGCTTCAAGATTTACCAGAGCAGAGAAGTTCCATGTTGTTGGAAAACCAAAGAGGAGTGCAAAGAGAAGGCTGAAGAGTGCTCTCAATGTGGATCCTACCTGCCTGACTTTTTCAATCTCATAAATTCCCCAAGGCCGAATGACTTGATAATATAATTTACATTGTTTTCAACAATATTTTTTTTCTGGTTTTATGATCTCTTTGACTTTTCTATTTCCAGGTAGCTGGATACCAGAAGCAAGAAACTTTAAAGCCAGCTCTGGAAACTGCTGCATTGAGACTTCTCATAGTATTTTTTATCTTCTGCTATACCTCCACTCTTCTAGCAGTTGTTGAGTATAACATAAGGATATACTTTTATATGATTGTTCTTTTTTATAGGTAAATGGTCCAAAGATTGCAGATATTGGGTTACTAAAGGTCGATTGTAGGTGTTTTGCCTCCTACACTATTTTTGACATAGGGCCCTTGGCCTCTAATTCTTGTTTTTACTTCATCTAGTTGCTCCAATGCAAAACATTTTTTTAGACATGGTGGGCCTGAGTCATTAAGGAGAGCAAAGCACAAAAAGGAGTAAATTTGATCCTGGACAAACCAAGTAACCATGTTACAATGCAAGGGGTGCAAATTAGTTTAGTATTTTGCACCCAAAAAAAATACTGACTTTTTTGTCATGCAGCACACAAATGCTTGATAACTTTATTTTTACACTGAAATTAAAAGTTGATCTAGGACATGCCCTACCCCAACTATAAATCTGTCCCCACATTTTAAATTTACCTCCCCTCCAATGCAACATGGTTTTGCTGAGGTGCAAAGTTACTCCTTTTTTTGTTTTGCTCTCCTTAATGACTTAAGCCCAATATGTTTTTTGTCGCTGTTGCTATCACCAACCCCCGGTGACCCTTTAGCTGTACCCATTACTTCCTGCTCATGGGGGTGCTCTTAGTACCTACATGTACCAGGAGCGGCTTACCGCGTGTTACTCTCTCTTCCTCCCTGACACCCAGTCCCCCTTTCCCCTTCCCCACACCCATAACTCTAACACTCTATCAGGGGTTTGGTCATTATTGATGCATTGTATCTGCCCCAAACTAGATGTCAGAATTTCGATACTTATAGAGTGAACTGAAAAAATAGCCCAACATGAATCCTATGCTCCAAATTGTTTCCATTAATGCAATGGTAAGACACACCCTACACAACCACAAGCTGGTTGATAAGTTTTGTCTTTGTCACCCCACAGATCATGACTATACTTTCTTCTTACATCCACACGGAATCTACTCTAGAATCGATTATATCTTCCTAACACATAGACATTTACACATGGTGCAAGATGCCAGTATTGGCCAATCTACCTTGTCTGATCATGCCCTAGTATTTCTAAATCTCAACATAGCTCAGACCCAAAAGAGCCTCTGTTCCTGAAAATTAAATGAGTTGCTCACCCAGGACACTTATTGTAAATCTCAACTTGATATAGTTGTTTTCTAGAAACAGTCCGAGCTTTGTAAATTAAAAGCCTGGCAGAGGTAGCAGAAATGAGGGCAACGCTTAATAAACGAATGTCCAATAAAATCAAACTAGATATCCACAAGTGCCACAACTGCTTTTTCCAGTGTGGAAACAAGCTGAGTAGATTATTGGCTAATGCTCTACAGGATCAGAGAGCTATTTCTTACATCCTATTGATTAGAGATAACACTGGTTCAGAATGTCGTACTACTTCAGACTTCAGATATAGCAGCGGCCTTTCATTCGGATTACTCCAAACTATACAATTTATCTTTAGGGTCTCTTTTGGTGGACATACAGTAAAAACAAAACAAAAGTACCTCTTGCTTATCAGCCAGTAGCTGATAAATTAATGTTAGACCTCCCATTCACATCTATGGAGCTAACAAATCCACCCATTTGGGAAAAGCCGTAGCCTGGATGGTTTCTCCATCTCCTATTAAAAATCTTTCCAAAAACAACTAATTCCCCTGAAGCTCCAGGTGTTTAACTCTATATCTGAGAGCACTCACTTCATGCAACAGTCAATGGAAGCTCACCTTTCAGTGATGCCCAAGGAGGAAAAGAATCCATCTAGGTGCCCTAGCTGTAGAGCCATTTAGCTTTATGCAAAGGTCGTTGCGAGTCCATTTTGCCCAAAATCATACACTCCGATCAGATGGGTTTTGTCCTGGGACACAAAGCCTAGAAAACACAATCATGTTCTTGGATGTAATCTACCTAGCTACCCCCTCTGCCACCCCATCAATGCTTCTCTCGACTGATGCCGAGAAGGCATTTGATAGAATTGGTTGGAATTTTATGTGGGGTGTCCTGCACCATCTGGGATTGGAAGGCATTGGATAACTCATGATAATTGCATTGTTCTGGAATCCCACAGCTATGATTAAGATAAATAGAAATCTCTTGCTGCCAGACAAGGCTGTCTTTTATCGCAACCTATCTTTTTGCTCTGCATGGAACCGCGGCAATAGCAATTAGGACCGACCCAGATGTTTTGGGATTCTTAATTGCAGTAAATACCAACCCTGTATTATCTGTCCCAAATTTAGTGCTGGAATTTAAAAAATGTAGAGAACTCTCCAACTTTAAAATCAATTTTTCAAAATCAGTAGCGTTAACCTCTCCACCCCCCATGAAAGTTGTGGGAGGGTTGAAGCGTGCCTTTCCTTTCACATTGCATCCAACACACATCAAATAATTAGTGATGATTATTGATAAAGACATATCCCAAATCTTTAATGCCAACTGTCATCCCATATTGATTAAAATACACAATGACTTCAGAGACTGCTTGGGAAGGACTAATTTTATTAAGATGAACATACTCCCATGTATCCTATACCTTCTACACACATATTCCCCGCAAATGGTACGTCGAACTAGACCATTTAATTCAAGATTTTGTGTGGATTGGGACGAAAACACCCTTTAAACATGATATGCTCTTTAGACATAGACATTTGGAGGGCCTTCAATTTCCCCATTTTGAAACATATTATGAAGCGGTCATTTTTGGGTCGATATTGGATTGAGCAAGGTCTCCAGAGTACAAGCAGTGGGTGGAGATAGAGGAGTCTGTCAAATCCCATTAACGTTCTACCATGGGTTAACCAGATTATATACGGTACAGCATCCAACAATTAGCCCTACTTTGTCCTGTTGGAATAAATTGCAAGAGCTAAAACATCTCTCCTCAAAAGTCTCTCCTTAGACCCCACTGATTGTCTGTCAACCCAGCTTTCCCTTCAGGAATCCATGATATAGCTTTTAGACTCTGGTCACAAGCTGGGATTGTGCATGTCAGACAGCTGGTTGGCTTGTTTGGTGTTCATGACACTGAAGGTATTCCAACCCAATGGAACATACCTGGTTCAGAGATTTGACACTATATTTATTTGAAACAATTTCTGCACATGAACGAAATCTGAAAAGGTGTAGAGAACTCACCTCATTTGAGACCATGGGGCAAATGTATCAAGCTGCGAGTTTGAAAAGTGGAGTTGTTACCTATAGCTACCAATCAAATTCTAGCTGTCATTTTGAGTACCCTCTACCCTACATTGTTGTTTTATTCTGTTTTTATAGTTTAAATGTGTTATTCAGGAGGATGTACCTCTCTGTTTCTAAGCAGTTTTTTATTGTGTTTGGGGTTCTTCACTTGATACTGTTATTATTTTATTCCTATAGTTGTCTCCAGTTTTTCAGAATATGTCTAAGACTTGTGTTGCTATAAAGCAGTGTTGAACCTCAAACTCTATTATGTTTAATAATGTTTGTATCCTATTACTTGTCAGATTGTTTTTCCATCTGTATTTCTTGTTCTTTCAATAAAAATTATATTGCAAAAAAAAAGAAAACATGATGTCATTCATTCAGTTTTATAGCCTATGTTTGCCTATTGTAGCGGTGGACCTACATAGATCCTTGCAACAAACAGAAAATCATCTTCAACTCACATGCTCTATTTTATGAATAGTTGCAAATGTACTTGATCTACAATTATAAGTGAAAGGTCTTTTACATTTTAATGTATTCCAGTGACTATTAGATAACAAAGGAATTTAATATTTCAGTGAAAGCTACTTGCTCCGTGCACATGTCTTAAAAACAGAATAAAATATAACATCTTTTGTTTGCATTTGTTTGAAAATTTGTTACCGTATTAAAATGAAAAAATGTGAGGTTGCATTATGCATTCATATGTCAAGCAAGGTGTAAGACTGACAGTATAAATGGAACAGAATAAAGACAGAGTGGGAGATCTTAATGTTAAACTGACAGCGGAGAAAAGGGAATTATTCATTCACCCTGTGTAAAGAACAGGTAAAAAACGTTTCAAGCTGTGCTTAAATAGTGTGTATTGGAAGATCTCCATCAATCTCCTGTATGTATTGGTCTTGATGAAGGCATTGCATACAAGCCTAAAGGGTAAAGCTGTCAGTGAGTAGGGAACAAGCTCTACTCTTCATATACTCTGTGATTATGAATTAACTGCTCCGCAGTGGCAATAGAAGATGTGAATAGAAGAAAAGTGTAAATTTGCAAGATGCATGAGAGAAGCAACTGCAGAAAAATTGTGGCTTCCCAACATTTGGTTTTATGAAGATGATAAGATGATTGTGGCGAATTAAGATGTCATGGGTCCTGTGGGTGTTACTCACACCCTAATCCGCACAGTACATCATGTGGAGCACCATGCACCTTTTTTCTACTATTCTCCTTGCAGTGCAGGATAGATATAGCGATAGGTAGGTCCTCCAGACATAAGCCTTCCAAAGCCCAGCCTGGAATACATACGTGCTACATAACTTTACCAGAGTGGTGTGGAGTTAGTTTCCCATCTGGTGTGCTTTGCTAAAACTTCTGAAGATAGGAATGAGTTTTCAAAGCTGAAGACCATGGCCAACTTCCCCCTGCACACACAAAGCCCGGTACTATATTTTACACGCGCAGTCTAGGGAGGTTTGATTGCACAGACATTTTAATATACAAGTGTAACAATAAAAAGCAAAGTAAACTCTCATCCATGAAGTTAAAGACTGTGGAATTATACTAAGCTAAAACTGGATCTGCATGTGCTAGTAGAGAGGAGGATATTGAGCGCAACATAATTTTTGTACACACGTATACAGTATTTAAAGGAAAGCTACTGTTAAGAAACAATTAGATAAACATGGAACTAGACAATATGAATAATTTTCTCAAGAACATAATCTGTTCTAATAACAGTTTTAATAGCACCGTGACTATTCTGTTGTGCACAATAAAGAAAAATGCCTGCTCTGTGTACTTGCTTGAAAATCTGAATACAAAATAATGTTCAAGCAAGAACATATAGTACATTGTAGGGCTTATACAAATATTAAAATATAAACGTCATATGATTGGGGATATAAGGGAAGGAAGTGAGACTGAAAGAATACATAATGTTAGTTATGATGGCTGGGAATGTTATAGGATGACTATATGGGGAAAACATAATTATTTTCCTCTGCAGGGATCTGGAACAGGGATGTAGACACAAGGTTTGAGTAGTAGCTGGTTGATTGGCCTCAACACAGCAACTGCAAGTAAGGGCTATGCTCTGTCTATCAAACAGTTACCTATTTGCTAGGTCTCACAAGTGAAAGCCTCACCATGAAAATATAAGAAAGCCTAGTAGTACAGGTATTGCCATAAATCTTCTTCTGCTATCGCCATTGCAGGTTGCTGCAGAAACACTAACTAATTTATTGTATTAAAATATTGTTGTCATAGACTTTATTTAGTTTTTATGAATGTATTTGAAAGTCTCTTGTAGAGCCCACTATTTGGTGTAGTTTTAATTATTTGTCTTCTCTTCACTATAGTTCCTTTATTTTATCCCAGAGCGTTCCTGTCAGTCTTACTCAGGTGTGTTAATCCTTTCACTATTGATCTAGTGCAGTGTTTCTTAAACCTGGTCCTCAGGACCCCTAACAGTGATAGATTATAAGAAAAAGTCCAAGGACACTGAGATTGCAAGCTGACTGGCCTAACAACATCTGAGGTAACCTTTTCATGCTTGGGATTTTTGCGTGGCAGCTTCATCTACTGTATGCTAGTAAATTGAGAATTAAAATAAGAACATATGGACCAACAGGATTCACTTTTGGGGCATGGGAAATTGTTTATCGCAACGTAGTGGTTGAAGGAGAGTTTCTCTATAATACTAAGCAATGGTACTACTATGATAAGTGGAAAATATGTCAGAGATGACAACACATTTGGCCAATCAGGAGGTTGCACCATTGGGCTTAGAATATGCTGCCAGCTGGAATACAGATCAAAGGACAGACCGAGAATAAAAACTTAAACTTTGATATGAATCAAAAGAAGAAGAGTCGAAGTACATTTAGAAAACCCGCAAATACCCTTAGAGGCCCAAGAATGATAGGTGTTTTAGGAAATGGTGACTCAGTGTCAAATGAGTGGCAAATGAGACTCAGGGCTAGATTTACTAAAGGGCGGTTTGCTCAAACCGCCGCTTTTCGGGCTAGTTTTCAAAACCGCCGGATTTACTAAAGCCCAAACCGCCGTCAAAATGGCCAGAAATGACATTTTTCAAAACCACCACTTTACAAACCGCCATCCCGATTTTAACAATGATGAACATACAAACAGTTGATTTACTAAGCTGGGGTTTTCATACCGCCGCAAAATAGCCATCCAAACGGCCAAAATCAAAGAGGTGGTTGCAATAGGCGAGATTGATCAAACAGCATGCTGTTTGAGCTACTTTGCCATTCAGAACATAAGAGAAAGTACCTTTGATATTTTAACCATTTGGAAAATCATTATTCATTGCCAAAGGGACAAAATAAATGTAATATTAAGTATGAGAGAATTTTTTTTTTTTTTAAAGGGACACTATTATAGCATTATATTATGTAGAAAATGTGATTATATAATATTATTAACTGATTGCTAATGGTGGATATAATTATTTATGTTGCACAATTTGTCATGACATATTGTCCAAATAATATAATAATTAAATAATTTTATCCCCTTAATATAATGAAATTTTTTATTCCCTCATAAGTTAATATTGAATTCATTTTGCCCCTTAATCAATAAATAATGATTGCCAACATTATTTAAATGTCAATGGTGCTTTCTCTAATGTTCTGAATGGCAAAATAGTTCAAACAGCATATTTAAGCTATCAATCCATTCTGAAGTAGGTATTAAAACTGTCCTGTCCTGTCTTTTGGATGGCGGTTTTGTGGCGGTTTCGCCGGTGGTTTAGCTTTTTTAATCCGCCATACATCGCCAGTCATTTTAAATTGAAGCCTCAAGCCGCCCTATAGTAAATGCGGCGGTTTGAACCACTAAACCGCTGGTGATGGGTGGCGGTTTGGAACCGCCACCAAACACAATTCGTAGTAAATCTAGCTCTCAGTGTCAAATAGAGTAAGGAACTTAAGCATATGTTGTGTTTTTGTGATGTATGGTTAAGTTTATTTTCACAGAAATATTTTGTCAGGATCATTAGCATGAAAACCAATGTGAGTAATGTAGAATGAAGCTAAGTGGTTTATTAGGAACATACAGGTTGGACTAAAATGAAGCAAATAAAAAGTAGATAAACACAAGTACTGGATATTGGATGATAGGATTGCCAGGTAGAGCTGAGGACTTTGGTAATCAGGCTGGTGAGATATCAGCAGGCAGAAAAAGACTGAATGTCCAGTTTAAACAGGGAGCTTTGGAGCTGGGATACAGGTGGGGTAACAGGGACAGCCACAGGGGTACACGGAAGGCCAGGTTAGCAGACAGCTAAAAGGCTGGATCAGAGGAGGTGTAATGATCTGTGGACAGGAGTAAACAGAGGTCCTGGTATGCTAAGAAGCAAAGAGACTGGAATAGCAGAGGTGTAATGGTCTAAAGCTGGAATATTTGGAGTTCCAGGTATGCTATGAAGCAAGGATACTGGAACAGCAGAGGTGTAACGGTAAGCAGGAAGAATACATGTAGGTCCAGGTATGCTTGGAAGCAAGGTGACTGGAACAACAAAGGTGTAATGGTCAGCAGGAAGAATATACGGAGGTACTGGTATGCTTCGAAGCAAGGTGACTCAATCAGCAGAGGTGTAATGGTCAGCAGGAATACAAAGAGGTCCAGGTATGCTTGGAAGCAAGATGACTCAATCAGCAGAGGTGTAACGGTCAGCAGAAATACACAGTGGTCCAGGTATTCTTGGAAGCAAGGTGACTCAATCAGCAGAGGTGTAATGGTCAGCAGGAATACAAAGAGGTCCAGGTATGCTTGGAAGCAAGATGACTCAATCAGCAGAGGTATAACGGTCAGCAGAAATACACAGGGGTCCAGGTATGCTTGGAAGCAAGGTGACTGGAACAACAGATGTCTAATGGTCTGTAGCAGGAAAACACAGATGTCCAGGTATGCTTGGAAGCAAGGTGACTGGAACAACAGACGTGTAATGGTCTGCAGCAGGAATACACAGATGTCCAGGTATGCTTGGAAGCAAGGTGACTGGAACAGCAGAGGTGTAATGGTCTGCAGCAGGAATACACAGATGTCCAGTTATGCTTGGAAGCAAGGTGACTGGAACAGCAGAGGTGTAATGGTCTGCAGCAGGAATACACAGATGTCCAGGTATGCTTGGAAGCAAGGTGACTGGAACAACAGAGGTGTAATGGTCTGCAGCAGGAATACACAGATGTCCAGGTATGCTTGGAAGCAAGGTGACTGGAACAGCAGAGGTGTAATGGTGGGAGGACCGGACAAGAGGAGGGGCAAAAAAGCCAGGGGTCAGAAGCCAGAGGGTCCACAATGATGCCAGTAAGAAAGCAGGAGGGATGTCAAAGCGAAGCCTGGGTCTGGGTCTTACTTTTACTTATTTTTTTCCCCCCTTAATTCATAGACATATTAGAGCAAAAGATAAGTACAATCACAGTGGGCATTTTATTGAACGCAAAGTTCACTAAAACATAGGCATATTCCCACAAAAAAGGGTCTTAGAAACGACTATTTATAGTTATTTAATGCACGTAGGATGAGGAAGTTCCTAGAAACTATTTTCCCCTTTCAAACCACAGAACTGTCAGGATTTGCATATAGGGGTTTTAAGGGCAACTGGAGTCCCACCTCAATGGTGCCCCTGGGGTTATTACAGTAACTTTTTATCTGTGAAGCAGCAACACCAGCCAATGTCATTGAACATACTTAAGCCAATATATATCTGCTGGTATGATCATGCCCTCTTGAAACTTTTGATAACTACATTGATTCATCTTTCTACCTTCCTTGGGTATTTTTAACTAAACTCATAATATAATCTATAGATTGTCATTCCGCATTGTATTTAAACTTATGCATTTTCATAGAATTTATAGTTTATGGGTATAGTCTATGAGTTTTACTCTTTGGTGTGATTAGGTAAGATTCCTCTAGCAAATTGTGTAAAATGTTGTGTCTAAAAGTAGAATGAGGCAAATAATTAATAAAAATGGTTTTGAACATTTCGCTCAACTCTACTTTTTGTTTGCTGCATCTCAGCAGTCTGTAATCTACTGGTGCCATATAAATGCAGGGGGATTCTTGAATTGCTTCTGATATGACTTGCACCATTTGTGCCTGTGGTATTAACAAGGATAGCAAACATGTTGTCAGTAGATATTTGGGCATTGAACCTTTTACTCACTGTTATTATTATTGTTATTAATATTGTAAATTTGTAAGGGTTTTCGTTGTTTTCATTTTCGCTATTAGATGAAGGGTTATATGTCAGTGGTGGATAAGGATTGTCATTTTTTGCTTTGTATGCACCACTACATTGCTTCTTGTATAATTAGTATAGGGATTGGAGGAGGCGATGTGCTTAGTTTTCTTCAATCTTTTAGTAGACATGTTCAATATTAAACAGATTATAAACTATGGCAATTTAACTAAGTGTAATGAGATTTGTGAAGGGGGTGCGGGAGCTTACACTGCAATGATACTCCATATAAATGTCCCTTTTTCAGAAAAGAACAGCAACCTGGAGACAGTGGCAGTATGCAGTATTTAGGGATGTAACTTATTTTAAGATATGATTTTGTGATTCTTAGCTAATTGGAGACACATTTTTTCAAACCCCCTTGCACCATTGAATAAATGTATCTGTTTGTTAATGTACCAGTAAATATGAATAATGACCACATGGCTCTGTAAGCAGTATCCATCCTCTTATAATTGCCAGTTTGGAAATTGAAGCAATTTATGCCATGCCCCAATTCATTCTGGCATTCATCCAAATCTGCCCACATCAAACCATTTTAAAAACATGCCCCATACCTTATTTATAAAGCCCCATCCATTTTCAGACATGGGAATTGGGACTGTCTTGCTTAAATTGGAGCTGTTGGTGGGTATAAGTATCTGGGTCTCTGTGTACCTCATTAAGAGATATAATTTCATATTTTGTGCCTGATTTCAAAGACCAAATCCCAGTCGCATAGATGTGGTTTGTTTTACAGCTATGATGACAGAACACAACGCCACACTCCCAGTCTGAGGAGCAGAAAGTGCTGCCCCCACTACCTGCCTGCTAAGGTGAAAAGCAGAGGGGGTAGAGGCAGCTTCTGAGGGGATGTGTTGATGCTACCAAGAGGGTTGGGGCACCGCCTTTGAAGGGTGGATGGGCACCACATAGGGTGCTCACGGAGCTTCCGTTGGCCCAGCATATTAAACATAAAATGTATGATGTCTGTTTTATTGAACTTTTAAAATGTATACTATATGCAATATACTTGCAATGCCTTCTTTGCTAAGCCAAATTAATGTAAGATATTAATCATATGTTCAGTAACGTACCGAAATCTTAAGTACTGGTGTTTACCAATGTACCCCGGTTTAGATCATTTAACCTCAACCCATTAAATCTATAGTTTTATATATTTTATCTTCTCATTCTTTGACATTCCTTTTCAAAATCTTATATTACATATGCACGAAACATGGCAGACTCTAGATCACACACTACTTGTAGTTATGTGTTCTAAATCTGAATATAAGACAGGAATTACATACAATTGTAACCAAGTGTCTTCATGTAAGAGTAAACAAAAATTGTTAAAGAGATAATTAAATTACACCTTATTTAGTATAGAATTTCTGGTTTGACGGTAAAGCTGTGTTAAATTGGGTCCACCTTAGTTAGTCTGGTCTTTACCAGAGAAAACTTAAACATTAAGAATTCTTCTACATAGTATTATACGTGGCTCTCCCAAACTGCTAAAAACTTTAATTTTCAGATTGAAAAATTAACTATCAATTATTATATACTTTTTATTGCACTACTACATAAAAGAAAAATTGCACTACATAAAAGAAAAATTGCATCTAATATTTTTAGTGTTTAAATAAAAATTTGAATAAGTACATGGGGCCTCATTTAGCGTTGGAAATAAAAATATGGGCTGAACATAGATAGAACAATGACTGAACATTGCATTTTTACCTGTATATTTTGAATTGCACATGTCTTAAGATGCATTCAATTTAAAATCCATTCTACACATCTCACTAAAGCAGAGTGGAAATGATCAAGGGTTCCCTCTAAAACAGTGCCAGGCATTGCCAGGCTGGGTTAATTACTCTATAGCAGTGACTCCTGCAGCCAGGAGCAGAGAAAGAGTGTGGGGTGGGTTTAAAGTTCCAGGGTCCTATTGCCACTGGATTACATGCTGTCCAAAATAATTGGTTACTTTTGTCTACAAATTTGCACCCCTCCTAGTCTGAAGCCACTGCAATGGTTTTTGCTGTGCACACAGTCTAAGGGCTAGATTTACTAAGCTGCGGGTTTGAAAAAGTGGGGATGTTGCCTATAGCAACCAATCAGATTCTAGCTTTCATTTATTTTGTACCTTCTACAAAATGACAGCTAGAATCTGATTGGTTGCTATAGGCAACATCCACACTTTTTCAAACCCACAGCTTAGTAAATCTAGCCCTAGGTGTCAATGCAATCACACCCTATGCTGCAGGATATCAAAATCACGTACAATGGGGCCTGAGGTTACTCTCGGTGGCCTGATGGGATATCAGGATATATCCCTGTGAAAATGGGCTCCAGCTCCAGCCTTCTGCTGAATAACACTTCTCTTTAAAAATGTATTACAAACTGTACTGGAATTACAAGTATCAGAAAGTCCTATGATGTTTATCTAGAGATAAGTTCAAGCCTTACTGCACCGAATTTGCACGTGTACACCTCGACCCGACTCTTCAGGTGTAAGGGGGAGCAAGTACAAGGTAAGTTCAGTTCTATATATGTCCACACCTTATTTTGCACATGAGCAGTGTTGCAAAGTGACTTACATACAGCTCTAAATCTGGTCCATAGTTTCTCCTGGTACAACTAACCTAAGTTATGAAATAATGGCTGCAGGAAAAAAATCCTTTTATCCAAAGTAGTGCTCATTAGGTTGGGAGTTGTCTGCGTTGAATGAACAACATTTAGTTGCAAAAAAAAACCATCAGAAATCCTTATTAGTTATCTATTTTACTATTTAGAAATAATTGAGACATGCAAATTACTTGCTGAATGGAGACAAAATATATTAGAGCTAGCCATGAGATAGCTCAGGGCCAAGAAAGAAACACTACATAACACAAATCACAGGGAGCTAATTGACACAGTATAGAGCAGATTTCAACTTCTCTAAAAATAAGCAAGATCAGCTATTGGCAAAATCCTTCCTGACACAACTCCTTCACACTATCCCCAAAATTACTATACTCTGAGGAGCTACATTTTTCCACAAATGCACAACATGCTAAGAGGAAAGTGCAGCTCTTCAAACTGCCACCCCTGAGATCTGCAACCTGCATAGTCAGCTTGCCTGTCCGCTCTTACTCACTCCCTATCTTCTTTAGCAATCGCCCTGTGAAAGAAAAATTTACTTTTTTCTTCTTTCCCAAAACCACACACATGTACTAGAAATACATGTTCCTTAAAGTTACACAATTAAATATAATGTGCTTAGAACAAACGAAGGAAAATATACCCATACAAATATAATATTTACATGCATATTTTCAATTGGATGCATCTCCATATGCATCTATCTCAAAGCCAGTAACATTTCCACCAGGCAAGTACTGGGCTTAGTAAGTGTGTATTCTTATGCCCCATGATAGTATAGGGCTATCACAGAGACAGCATAGAGGTAGCATAGAAATTTGATTGATAGTGTCCGTAATAATTGCGACAGTCATATTACCTATTTGTAAATAAGTATCATATTCACAAGAGAGTATAGTTTGCTGATAGTTATTAACAAAAGATGCATTTCCATATAAAATGTAATTCAATACACATACAAATATAAATACAATGAAATGAAATTCAAGCATTGCTCCCCTTTTAAAAATCCACCCCCAAACACCCAATTTCATATAATACAGCCTTGATGAATGAGCGAAGTGATATTAACTAGTAATCATTATCATTGAGTATCGCAGCACCAAGAAGTGATATGCCTCCAGACACATGCATCTGGGTATGCATTCACATCTAATTGAGTCACATTTACATGAGCTCACCCTCACTGTTAACGGCTTCTGTAGTGGGAGGATCCACCAATCTGGTGTGGCCATGTCCCCTTCAGGAGCTATGGAATGGCCGCCAGGTAGTTACAGTACTGTAGCCTGAAATTCCTCTTGCCATGCACAAACCACCCTGTTACGGTAATAGCCATGTATTTGCTCCATGCTACGCCACATATCCATAGGGATATGTACGCAGTGATAGGAGGAATGTGGGAGCAATGTTGGATATAACCTAGCAAATTTCTGTGTATTACTGTAATGGCCTTTAAAAAAAAAAAAAAAAAAAAAAGACTTATTAAAGTGAATAACATTGTGAGAATTCCTTTTATGCAATGAGCAGTACTTCCATGTTATGAGTCGCTGCATTGTTATCAGTTCAGGCGGATTCAAATGACTGAACTGTGGAGAATCTACAAAAAGCACATATGCAGTATATTGCTTACCAAAAAAAAAAATACACTGTAAGCTCTACTCAGTTTTGTCCATTATCACCGATTAATATTAATAAACTAATATGTCATTAAAATTATATCCCTATATTTGCAGAAAAATAAAAATACAATTTTTTATATGCTGGTTAAAAATAGCAATAACGTAACACAATAAATCATAAAGACAAAAAGAGAACATACGCTTCTGTTAGCTTGTCCTGTCTCCTTCACTACATCTTTCATATGTCATGCAGCTTAATGCAGAGGTAGTAATCTTCTGGGTGTAAAAACTGGAATTTCTGTAAAAGATGAGGTGTCTGTATAAACAACAGATTGCATCTGTCATCCAAGTCAAAGTATATTGCAAGAAGCATTATGACAAAAATAAAAACGTGTGAGGAAAAATTCTATTGTGATATTTGTAATGTGTCCTCTGTCGGTGAACACTGATATATAAAATAATTATTTAGCTATATCAGAAAAGAAGAAAGCACAGCTCTGATCTGAGAACAACTATCAATTTGGAGATTAAAGTAATAACATAATAATACCTATATCTCAATGTTGCCTTATTTGCATTGCTAAAAACTTTGTGATTGTAGGCTTGCAAGCAGGGCCTTCTTACCTCTCTGTCTGTATGTTTTATTAATGTTCGTTCCCAATTGTAAAGCGCTGGAGAATTTGCTGGCACTATATAAATAAATGTTGATGATGATGATGATGGCGTTAAAGTCAGGAATATTTTCATATATCGACAATCCCTTCCCTTAATTTAATTATCTTATTTGTAAAATTAAATCAATTTCATGTTCTTGCCACACAAATATATATATATATTTATATATATATATATATATATATATATATATATATATACAAGTTAATCCGTGCATGATACTCATGCATTCTAGTCAAATCAAGCTACTTAAGGTCTTAAAAAGGTTCTTGTCATGCATTTGGACCTAGCCCAGGCCTCCTCAGGGGAAGAGCGTTAGTTCCCGATGCAAGCTGCCTTTTTAATGTGTTTTCATGAGGTAAAATTACCTCACGAAAATGAGTTTGACCCCTCAACTCGTAAATTTAGCCTTTACTACCCCTCCCACGGGGGGAAGGGGGGATGATGGAAGTTAACTGACTTGACTATTCTAATTTTTTTGTCAAATAATGTCAGCATACCAAATTTCAGGTCAATTGGATGAGCCCTTTCTGAGAAAATAGTTTTTTACACACACACACACACACACACACACACACACACACACACACACTAACGCACGCCTCTACACATGTGTGTTCATGAGGTAAAATTACCTCACGAAAAATGAGTTTGAGCCCTACCAAATTTCAGCCCTTTTTGATTTTTTTTCCCCACACACACTAAGAATTTAGTAGGTCAGTGTATAACTCTGCCCAGCAGGTGGCGCTGCAACTTGGGTTTTTTTTTCCACACACAGACGCCACTAAGCATTTATGTATTATATATATATATATATATATATATATATATATATATATTTATATATACCGTATTTGCCGGCGTATAAGACGACTGGGCGTATAAGACGACCCCCAACATTTCCACTCAAAATTATAGAGTTTGTTATATACTCGCCGTATAAGACTACCCCCTCTTCCGCACACCTTCCACATACACACTGTATTAAATCACTGGCCCCCACACACACTGTATTAAATCACTGGCCCCCACACACGCTGTATTAAATCACTGGCCCCCCCACACACACTGCATGAAGTCCCTGGCCCCCACACACACTGCATTAAGTCACTGGCCCCCACACACACACACTGCATGAAGTCACTAGCCCCCACACACACTGCATTAAGTCACTGGCCCCCACACACACACTGCATGAAGTCACTGGCCCCCACACACACACACACTCATATATGCTGATCACACACACACTCATATATGCTGATCACACACTCTGCATTGACATGACATAACATAAAACAAACATAACATAACACATACTAATAACACTTACCTTCTTCTGCTGTCACTCTCCTCTGTCCCCCTCCTGTCACTCTCATCTGTCCCTCTCTCCCTCTCTCACTTTGCCCCCTCTGCCGTGCCCCAGCCATAAAAAAAAAAAACAGAAACACTTACCAATCCGCGCGGCGCCGGGACCCAGCATCCTCCTCTCTCACGCAGCCTGTCACTGATGACAGGCTGCGTGAGAGAGGAGGATGCTGGGTCCCGGTGCCGCGCGATTTGTAAGTGTTTCTGTTTTTTTTTTTATGACAGGCTGCGTGAGAGAGGAGGATGCTGGGTCCCGGCGCCGCGCTATTGGTAAGTGTTTCTGTTTTTTTTTTTTTATGGCTGGCCCGCGGCACCCCTGAGACCCCTGAGTTTGGCACCCGGCGTATAAGATGACCCCCCCACTTGGAGGCATGTTTTTCAGGTCAAAAAAGTCGTCTTATACGCCGGCAAATACGGTATATTTATATCCAGTTCTGTAAAGTTACTGTACAATCCACAAATGGACTTTCATGAACTCATGGCAGCACTTGTGGGACATTTACACTGTGCCACTACGTTATAAATGGATTTTGCTGATGTTTATGGTTCTATCTGGCCTCCAGTTCATTCAGTGCTTCAAACAGTGTAGGTCTCTCTCAAAGCGCATTGCAAACTTTTTATTACATTGCTTGGACTGTCTATAAAATGCGCTAAATGTGCAAGACATGTCCCAAGAAAAGTATAGGATGAAACTGAAGATTGCCAAATCTCAGCTGTTTAAGCAAAGTTTTTTTTACTGAGTGTACACAATGTGCACCCTTCTGCACAGCAAGTAATGTCCCTTAAAATGTGCCCTCTGTTAGGATCCAGCACTGGGAGAGTCACGGGGCTGCGTTTTCAGGCCGTGCTGCATCTCAATCTCTTCAGTAATGTGGTTTACGACTGTTTCCTCCGTGTTCAGGTAATTTCATCACTGGGTGCAGTCATGTTGGAATTAGTTGTTTAGTGTGTTCAATCACTGCATCTGAGACACAGCTGTCAATCATTCTTTTGGGCTGCTGCTATTGGATATCTGTTTTTTAAAATGCTTCCATTTCCTGCTTCCTGTGCTGGTTGTAGTTTGTCTTTGCTAGTGTGTGCTTGTGTTTATAGTTCTCTATATGGATATTTTGTATTTTGTATTTTGGCTTGGTTTGGATTTTTTTGGTTAGATCATACTCTGCCTGCCCTGACCTTTGGATTGCATTTAGACTTCACTCGAACTCTGCCTGCCAATACCTTTGAACTGTATTTAGGACTTTGCTTGCACCTCTCTTTCTGGACACTGGTGATTGTTCTCCTTAGGTCTCCCCGTATCATGTTCTAACCGCACAACACTTGTCAACCTAAGCCTGTTGGCATACCACAATCATAACACCCTCTCCAAGCCTTTATCTCAATTCAATACTCTTGTTTTACATCTAGCACCCCCTTTCTCGTAGATCAGCTAGGTGTCTATGTAAAGTGTATTGTGATCTGTGGTGTTTCGTTTACTTCTATTCTCAGTTAGAACAGTACCTCCACCTTGGACTGAGTGCAATAGGCTCTTCATTGGTGTTCTTGACAAGCAACACCAGAGGGTGCCGCTAACAAAGTCTTTGAAAGCCACGTCGCACTTTTATTGATAATACACCTGCTCGCAAAGGATTTTCATGTCTGATTAGAATTTTATATATCAGAAAATACAGATCATTTCTTATATAAACTGTATTTTAAAAGTATCCCTTTAAAACAGATGAAACATAGCAAATGTTCAAGAATACAAGGCAATAGTTTAAGTTCTTACCCTAGCTAAGAGGTACCTCTACCTTAAATGCTTATTTGCAATTATTCCCCAACTGCAATAATGTTTAGCAATAGCATATTCTAAACTCAACACATATGCATCCACTACCTTACCATGTTATACATCAACATATGCATATTTAGCAATAAGATGCAATTAAGTGGTCTTATGAGGAAATTAATGACAAGCGAATAGATCTTCACTTCTCTATGCCAGAAACAGTAGACTAAGGGAGAAAAGACTCCAGAATAAAGTCGCTGGTATCAGTTTTTCTTAGCTTTGTGAAACATAAATCTCTTTAAATGGTGACATTCTGTAGTATCCCTCACTTTTCCAATAAGCACAATTTTTAGCCTGTTTTTATTTCGGCGGAATATGACTTGAAGAAGTTAGGCGTGTACACACTTTTCTCCCTGTCTCATCCTATTACACAGTCCCAGTTCTGCAGTGAGCTCTCTCTCCCCTGTACTTCACTGTAACGAATGTCACTTGTCTGAGGTAAATTTTGTTGTTTAGTACAGATTTTCACAATATATCTCAGTCTCTAATCCCTAACTGTCTTTTCCTATCACTACCCCTGATAGTTTATCAAAGACTAGCAAAGAGGTGTACAAATTATCTTCAGGCCTCCCCACCAAGTCCCTATCTACCTGATAACAAGATTCACAATACACAGTTCCATCAAATAATAAATAAATAGGGTTTACTTATCCATTTAGATTCCGTTTTCTCCTCAGACCTTTCACAGGAAATTTCAACTGTTGCTTTCACAGAATAGGGTTGACAAGTTTGACAGGGCTCTTCCTCCTATCAGAGCTGATACTCCTCTGTCCCTCCCTGCTATTTCCTCATGGGCTGATTTTCTTCAGAGACTCACAGGGCTTTTCTGCTGACAAGATGACATTGATTCTTTGCTGACAGGCTGACAGGTTTCTCTGCTGCCCGGGACCCACTTCCACTCTTCAACTGGCAGTTTTAAGTAATTACTCTCACACCTATCACTTTTCCCTATGAGGTAATTTCTCTTCCTTCCATCTGTCACTCTCCCCTTGGCCTGCTGGGAGATGTTATCTTTATTTATCAATCCCTGACAGTAGTGCACATGAGGGGCCATCATGTCTGCCGGCACTACATACAAAAACTAGAAGCACCACTAATATTACTGCACACTTTGCACAGAAGGCCTTAACTCCTCTATTATGCAAACTTAGAGCTTGTACAGTTTCCTTTAAATTCAGGTTCCTCAGCATAAATGTACTGCACAGCAGGTGTTTTACACTTTCTTGTTGTAAATTAATAATTTAAATATACAAACCTTAACTATAACCCACGTACCAACCAAGGTGGTGTGATCATGTGCCTCAATTTGTGATGATGCAACTAGATTTCCATCAAATTTCTTCTCTACATCCCAAACTTATCACTAAAAAAGATTTGCACTGTGCAGTCTTTTGCATAGCAAATGAGATTCAGCCTGTTCTACATATCAATCGATCAATGTTTTATGCTTTCTCCATTCTATTCACCTCTTGGTAAAAGGAAAATATTTCTGTATGTTTATAACCTACTACATGCTTTACTAATTTAAACAATATGTAATATTAAGGATTCAGATAGAATGTGGAAAATTACATAGCTTTATGTATTGTGAAGGAAGCATTGGAAACTAGTTGATATTTGTATATATGTGTGTCCCACATATCTGTCATGTATTTTAAAACTCCTGAGAATTTTAGTATGTTTTTGGAAAGCTATTTTTCCTCCTTGGTGTTCAGCTCAAACAAGAGCTAATTATCTGGGTCCTTGGAGTGAATGGAGGATAGTGGGCGGGCCTCCATTCCTTTCGGACAGATCTCATTTCTGGCCACAAAGTCAGGTAACATGCTGTCTAACATGCAGCTGCAGTGGAGAAATCAAAAATGTTGGACAGGTGTCTAATGGAGTTTCACTGCCTGGGGAAGAAAAAAGAAATCTGAGAGCTGTAGCCTAGGAAATCTTGCTTGATTATTGTTTTGTTTGAGCTGGACATGAGTAGAAAGGGAAATTTTGATCAGAACCAGAAAGGCTTAGGCTTTACTTTTGGTGTTGTTATTCTATTTTTCTCATTTGTATCCAGCAAAATAAACTAGCTGCGAGTTAGTTTCACTCTAACTTTTATTTATAAAGCTACAACTAGTGGTCAAGGTGGGGGTGTATACATTGATATGTCATACTGCCACTTCACCTACTGCCTTTATTTTAAACCTATCAAATTCCATTCACTTACATTCCCATTACAATTCCCTTACTGCCACCTCGACCGCTGGCTACAACATAGTACTCAGCACTGTACATTGACGGGATCTCGATACAAACAAATAACAGATAATGACATGAACAGAAGGCAAAACTCACCCTACCCAAACAAGCTTACAATTTAATATGGAACATGTGATATATAAAGAATAACAAGTGCAGCTGTTGGTGGAGATACATGTTCTTGGATAAAGTCACTCTGACAATTTTTGTCTACAGGCAGTTGGCTGATACAAGTACTGTGCTAGTTGCGGGATCCAGACAGCTGGTAATAATGGGTACAGCAATCATTTCTGGTAATTTGGTAATTACAGGCATGTGCTAGTTTCTGTCTCCAGCCATTTAGTAATTTCTGGTACAGTGATAGTTCCTGGCTCTGGGCAGCCAGCAACCACAGAGAGCATGCCAATTTCAGGCTCCAGGCAGTTGGAAATCACATGCACATCACCAGTTCAAAGATCTAGTCAACCCATGAACAAAGGCACAGTGCCAGTACCTGGCTTTGGGCAGTTGAGAATTCCAGGCAGTGCATCAGTTCCTGGCAGCTGATATTCACAAGTACAGTGCTAGCTTCTCACTCCAGGCAGTTGGTAATAGCAGATACAGCATCAGTTCCTGGCTCTGAGTAGTATTAAAGGCACTGTGCCAGTTTCTGTATAGCAGGGTATGGTAAAATTTCTTACCAAGAGAATTGGATCTGTCACGCCTTAGGATCTGTCTGTACCCAGACTGGGTTGTGTCTCTGGAGCTGGACTGGTGACTACGTGGACAAAGCTGGGTGGCCTGATAATGTTCCTCTGCATGTAGTGAATGGACTGGTACAGATGGTGATTACACTAGCAGAGGAGAGCAAACAGGAATTCAACTGCTGGACCGGACTTGAACTGGAATGCTGGACCGGAGTGGAACCGAAATGCTGTAGCTGGAATGCTGAAAGAGGATTGTTGTAACCAGACTGGAACTGGAATGCTGTAACCAGAATGCTGGAAGTAGATCACTGGAACCGGACTGGAACCGGAATTCTGTAACCGGAATGTAGTAACTGTAATTATGTTCCTTGTTAATTAAGAACAATTCTTGTTTTCTTGGGATGTGGGTGTTTAAGAAATTTTATTCAACTGGATTTGTATATGGAATGAAACCCCCTGGGTTCCTAAATAGAGTCAGATGGATTTACTCACATCGTAATACTGTGGAATTAGAAATGGTGGATTCCCTATTTCCTGGACTCCCACCGAGCCTGAGTCAGTAAAGAGAGCAAAGCATAAAAAAAGAATAGCTTTGCATCTGGGCAAAACTATCTTGCATTGGAGAGGGAGGTAAATTTGAAATGTGGGGAAAGATTTATAGTTGGAATAAGGCATGTCCTAGATCAACTTTAAATTTCAGTGTAAAACTAAAGCTATCAAGTATTTGTCTGCTATACGAAAAAAAAAAACAGTTTTTAGCTTATGTTTAAAATAACACACTAAATTGCACCCCTTGCATTGTAACATGGTTTGTCCAGGAGCAAACTTACTCTTTTTTTGCTTTGCTCTCCTTAATGACTCAGGCCTTCCATCTCTTACCCCATCTGCGGGAAGGGAGCAGCCCCATTAACATCACAAATGCTTGTAAGGAGTTAAAAGAAGGAGTTGCTCTTCATTAACAGGGATTATGATTCTCATTTGCCAGTTCAGACCACCATTGTTCTATGCTGGACTGAGGTGCTCAGCATGGGAAGACTGCACGTGGAGAGAATACTGGTCCCTTCCCATCTTCATCCCACTAACACCTCCCAGCCAGTCCCAGCATCGCTGACCTGTGGATAACCATGCTGGGTGGGATTCCTAATGTCGGTTATTTGAACCCCTTAAAAAGGCCTGCACAGAAGACTTCAGTATATTCTAGGAGTCTCTCTCACCTCTCTACCTGCCTGACTGCCGAGAACCTCTGTCTGTTCCATCCTTATTGACTTGTCACCTGGTGAGCCTGCTGGAGCAGGGATACTGGAGTTCAGATCCCTACCAAGTCAATAGCAAGCTTTTGGGCTCAGCAGCCGGGAACATCAAGCATGAAGAGGACCACTGCAACTGTTTGGCCCGGAGGGTGTTTTTGGAAGGAACCAACAATCTGAAAGGATTCATTGCTTTGGCAGTATATTCTGCACCCACTCACTGGATTGCAATTTGCCAGAGTACATCATAACTTCAATGGGCTTGTGTACAGTAAAGACTTTTATCATTATAATGGAGTTTTGTTCTATAAAACTCTGGGGGAGTTTAAGGGGTGTTGTTTGGAGTGTGTTGAGCACTTGGGATTTGTTTAAAGATGTAGTTATCATTTTGGCTATTGATTGTAATTGAAGTTTGTCTGTTGTAATAAAGATACAGTTGTATCCTTCCTATCTCTCTTTGTCTCTGTGACTCTGAACTCCTAGATACAAGGACTTTACTTTGGTTGGCTACCCTAATGTCCTGGTATCATCACAAGGAGAAAGTGTAGTAACATGCATTGCATTTATTAACCACAAAATTCACATAAAAGTGAACCAAGAATATAGGACTAAAATACATTTGGCCATCAGGTGGTATTGATTGTTGAGCAGCGGTAGATGGTGCTTAGCAGTGAGAGGTTCAATGTGTTTGCCCATGTGCCCATTTTGCTGTTAGTATCTTTTCCTTAATCCTGTAATCAAGGAATTTGGCTACAGCTGATCAGTTCTTGAACTTGTCACCATCCCTCTCCTGCCTTAACGATGTGCCCTTTCAATTTCATGGAGTGCCAATATCATCTAGCAGGTTTAATGCTTCAGTTAAAGTGGAACAGAGATAATGAGAGAGATGTGGCCCTTAACTTTGTGTTAAGCCTATATAATGCAATTTGTTTTGACAATGTCTGTTTTCAAGTCATCCACTTTTTTATTCAACAGTTGTAGAGACTTTGTTTGGATTGCAATTCTGTAATAGAACCATGTTTTTCCACAGAGAGTAAGGTTAGGAGCATGGAGCATGCACCAGAGTAAAGGAACACTGAATACTTTGAAGAACGTAGGCCTCCTGTTCGGCCAATGCAGGTGCTACTTATGGACCTAAGTAATGCCAGCTTCACTTGACTTTCAGATTAATTTGTCTCAGACACCCTGCTAACAGAGAAAAGACAGTTAGAAGCTTATACCAATTATGGACTTTTTTGACCTAGAGATGATTATGCTACTTTTGTAGCCAGCTTCAAGAAGTTGAACACAATAGTCTTGTCTTCTGGTCTTCTGCTTTGTGTATGGTTTGTTCAAATGCATCAAGAACATATTAGCTTGCATATATTTTCCTATGAATTTAAATTAATTAATGTATTTGTACACATACTTATCTACGAGAAAAGCAGGTAGAGAAACTACGTGAATTAGGTTCTTTTTGAAGACCACTAAATATGATCCTTCTCTTTCCAAGAATGATCAACCTCAGCCTTAGTCTGAGCATTAATCTGACCCCTCTGAGACAAAGTTTGTTGATGTACCCCGGGATTGCGACTATCACTGATAATGTAGAAATAGAAGTAGAGTAAAACATTTGTGTAGTTGTAAAAGTATTTTCCTTTTCTCCTTTTTGGGTTACAATCTCCTTAATATACTGGCAAATATATGTATGACCATTTAATACCATTTACAACTCCTCGCAAAAGGTATTTCTGAATTAACCCATGAAATATCATTTTTATATTTCTTTATAGCGACAAGTTTCAAGAATAATCACGACAAGATATAGGATTTGTTTAAAGTGTGTTGTATTATATTATAGAACAATAAACAGCGTAACAATATTGTACACACAATATAGATTTAGTGCAATATATATCATACTTATTGCCTGTAATATAGATATATATGTAATTGTGTGTATTTTGACTAACTATTGTCTAAAGGTGTGTGTGTGTGTGTGTGTGTGTGCATTGTGTAGTGAAGGGGGAGGGGAGAATCCATACAGACCACAAACATACCTCACTTAAAGTCTAGCGGCCATTTTCAAGCACATGGTTTCAACCAGTTCAAACTACTACACTTTCTATGCATAAACCAACATAACCTGCACTTTCTATGCATCTCTAACAATCTGATCACTTCCTTAAACCAATACAAAACCACAATCGGATCACTTCCTAATCCATCACTTTCTATGCAATGTAGTCACCATCCAAAATGGCTGACTTGCCATGCTTGTAGGCCCACAAGGCCTACTAAACAATTACAGTTACTAAACAATGTGAACTCAGTACAAACCCATTACTCATTACAAGCAGTATTTAGCCAATCCACCACAAATAGCTCTATATTCAGCAGTAAACGCACAATGTCCATTGGCCAATTTTAACACCTGATATTTCACACATAGCACAAACGTCTCCATTACCAAAGCCTAACTAATCAATCCCAATTTAAACACAAATGCTTTCATTTATCCCAACCAGGATCCAGACTATGTATAGTACAGCACTCCACAAGTCACAGCACAGCATTAACTATGTATAAACACAAATGTTTTCATTTATCCCAACCAGGCATGCATTTATGTAACTTTGTCCATATAACTGTCCATATCAATCCAAACTTTCATTCTCACTTAAACTTTCATATCACTTACAACAAATAATCATTCATTCTTATGTCCTCCATTCAACAACACATTATAACATGCTCACACTCACCTTTCATGCCATGCACACTCCATACTAGTCAGGGCCTAAGTAGGCCTGTTCACCTAGGAGCTACATTACCTATCAGTCCGAAATCCAGCATGGAGTAACAAAGCTAATTTCTTTGTCTAGTGTAAACACCTCTTGTGGGCGGAGTCTAGAACCTGGCAAGTCTTTCATATGTTAATTACTGGCCAACTGCTGAAATCCTGTTTAAGTATTTAGTTACCACCCACAGTCACAGGTGGGGGGCAGAATGGCTGATTTTGTGCAAAGCTAGTGTGCTAATTCAACTGTGACTGAATCTCTGTTATATATTATAAAATTAAGCATAAATATTATATTATTTATGCACTCTTTATCAGTAGTAATGCACCTAGATTGAATGTAAAGACTTATGTATGAAAAGCAATAGTTTAAGTTTGGTTTAACTTACATGATTTGAAATCCTTCCTCTCAGCAAACAGACAGGGTGTGTCTGTTAGTGCAAACAGAGCCAGTGATGGGCGTTTCCTTTTAAAGAGAAAGTGGGTGTGTCACCTGTCCATCAAGCTAAGGCTGGGGGAGGAGTATCAGGTATAAAAGCTTGTTTGTATCATTTGTGCACTGAGACCAACGCTGGGGAAGCTGGCTGGTCTTGAGAGAGCTGAGCTATTTCTAGCTAGCGTTTAGGGTCTCCAAGAATTGTTGTGAAATCTGTATGGTGTCAAAACATTTACCATCCTGACAATAAAACTACATAAAAAGGAAGAAGTTGTTCACGTGTGCTTCAAAAGTAGCGGGCTCTTGCCACAATATATATATATGCTCTTGCACCCCATTCTTTGCATCAATTAATTTCAACTTGTGTCTGGTGAGTCCCAGGTCTCCCATGGCTGCTAGTGCTTGGGAAAGACTTACCTTTAAAGCTATATGCAGGTAAGCCTTTAGCCCAGTTAAAAAAAAAGCATAGTATTTGACCATCAATATTCAAAACCAAAACCAAAAAATCCCTGGCGCTGGATAGACCAAAATATATGGATAAAATTACTCAGACATTAGCAAATATACTAATTTAGAGACAATGGTGAATGCTCCTGCTCCTGCGTGTGTCCTAAATGAAGAAAGCAACTATAGAAAGTTTTGTTTTGCACAGCGGTGGAGACTACACCATAACCATCATAGTATAATGAAGAGTTCATGGGAGCAAGCAATAATGTACATATTTATTAAATATAAAAGTGAAAAAAACAACAATAAGCAACATATTCCAATAATAACTGATCAGTGCACTGGCCTAGAAAAAAAATCAATTAATAAAACATGTAAATAGCCTATTAAATAGATTGGATGAATTGTAATTTAGAATCTCCTTTTGGTTCTTCAGTCTCTCTCATAAATCATAGTCTCAATAATATCTTCATAACGCACCAAATGCATAAAGTCGATAGGTGTATCCACCAAAATATCAATACTCCTTATAAATGGCTCACTCTTAAGTCAGTGATTGATGGCAATATTAACGTGGCTGTGTGTCTTACCAAACAATCAGCATACAGACTGTAGGAGGATCAGAAACACATGACGGCTTTCAGTCTTGTAGCAAATAATTCTCAAATGCATATAAATGACATTCAATGCAAGTGACTGGTGGATATAAGAAAGTATCTTTCACATATAATTTAGGACCGGTACTGTGAAGTTGGATTCAGCAAATTGGTTACCCGTAGTGTTTCTCCTCTCCATAATTATCTCTCTCTATTCATAAGAAATAGCATTTGACCATGTTAGGATCCCATGACTACCAGTGCATGAGAAAGACTTGCCTTTAAAGCTATGTACAGGTAAGCCTTTAGCTCAGATAAATAAGCATAGCATTTGGTCATGTTAGGACTGGCCAGAAAGGGAAGACTTTGGCGTGAGTTGGTCAGCTTAACATATATTGCAATATGTGGAACTAACATTTCCTGTTTTAAGATAGAAAAGTAGTTAGCACAGCATTTATTATGTGTGTAGTTGTGTGCAGAGTATCCCTGCTTTTTGTCCATACAATGCAATGTGGGCAACTCCCTCTTGCACCTCAGTCTGTACTTGGAGAGTGCAGAGGATCTATGTCTGAGTGTGTATGTATATTAGTGTGTATATCTAATATATAAAAGCCTAGCGGTGTGAGTTAGTGTGTGTGAGTGTGTGTGTGTGAAAAAAACTACCGGGTGACAGAGTGCTCAAGCTGCAGGGCCACTTGCTGGGCGGAGTTATATACTACACTGACCTACTAAATTCTTAGCATTATCTAATATATAAAAGCCTAGCGGCGTGTGTTAGTGTGTGTGTGGAAAAAACTATTTTCTCAGAAAGGGCTCATCCAATTAACCTGAAATTTAGTATACTGATATTATTTGCCCAAAAAATTGTAATAGTGAAGTCAGTTAACTTCCATCATCCCCCCTTCCCCCCGTGGGAGGGGTAGTAAAGGCTAAATTTACGAGTTGAGGGCTCAAACTCATTTTCGTGAGGTAATTTTACCTCATGAACACACATGCTGTGTTAGTGTGTGTGTGTGTGTGTGTGTGTGTGGAAAAAACTACCGGGTGACAGAGTGCTCAAGCTGCAGCGCCACCTGCTGGGCGGAGTTATATACTACACTGACCTACTAAATTCTTAGCATTATCTAATATATAAAAGCCTAGCGGCGTGTGTGCGTGGCGATGAAGATGACAAGAACCTTTTTAACACCTTAAGTAGCTTGATTTGACTAGAATGCATGAGTATCATGCACCGGTTAACTTGTATATGTATATATATATATATATATATATATATATATATATATATATATATATATATAATATTATATGAAACACATCACACTAAAACAAAGGTTTTAGGAGTGCTGAATTTGAAGAGATGGGAAAATATTATATGATTCATTGACAGGATGGAGGCATTTGAAGGAAGTACATGAACAGTGAGGAGTCATAAAAGTACAATATTAAAAGAGCCATACTTTTATATCAAACAGTTTAGGAAAAGGCCCCGTGAAGAAAAGGAAGGTTATCAAAAGAGGCAGCTTGTATTGTAAAAGGAAAAAACTTGGCTTTTAAGAAATATAAGCAGACTCAAGGAATAAAGAAAAGAGGTATTTCTCGCTAGGCAGAAGATGATAACGAAAGCAATATTCAAAGGCCTAACCTGAGGTGAAATTGGTACATTCCATAGAAAAAAACAAAATATGTTTATGTACATAACCAAAAGTAGAAAAACAAAAGAAGGAATAGTTAGACTAAAGACATACGGACATCTTGTTGAGGAAGACAAGGGTATAGCAAATCATCTTAACTAGGAAAACCCAGCAGTAACCGTTTTACATTTAATTGAAATGTAATGACTAAAATACTTTATTAACAGAATTCAATAACTTTTTTATATACTACATTACGTGTAGAATTGTTAACTGAGTATAATAAATAAATAACTATATATTATAAATCACTATATTGAAGGAACTAAAGAATTTCTTTATACACTACATTATATATACTTGCAAAGGCAAATGCAGAGTTGTAACTGAAGATATTATGGAGATACTGAGTAAGCAATTTCAGGGTATTTGTCATAAACAGTTCTGCTAAATATAGTGGAGCAACCACATTGGGCAACAAAACATTTCCATTGTGACAACAGTCTGGCCGTTAATCTCCTCTACCAAGAAGTGTAGGTCTCCACAGTTCACACACTGCATGTCCATAGGACCCAAAGAGTAGTATTGTGGCAAATACATCATGTCCAATGCAAGTGGCGTATCAATTGCTTTTGTTATACGTTGATTATGACGATAATATTCAACATTCTGTGATTGAGGTTCCTGCAAGACTTGCTGATATATGTGGCTGAAAATAACTGACACAGTTTCCTGATCACCAAGCAGGTCACAGTTTCCAGTCAGCAATCAGCAGGTGTACAGGTGTATTACCAACTGTCACATTTTTCAGAGCACAATGGTAATGCATAGTTGTAAATGGCAGGCGGATATTTTGCAAAGCAACTCCGAAGCACAACCTATTACAATGCCAATATTTTTCTGAAAATCTGTAGATCGAGGCCTTTAATTTGGTATATGATGTGCTCAGACAATGACTTTATAGAGATAAGTCATGGGAAGGGACCACAGCTAAGTAGCAAGAACATTTATACAAAGGAGGTATAAGGTACATTGAGAAGGTCCTAATTCTCAAAACTGAGAGTGGACAAGTCAATGGGGCCGTTCATAATTTGTCCACCTGAATTAGTGGTCTGAACTTTTGATATAATAACATTGCCGAGACTACACCTCCCATAATTCTCCATATTAAATTAGGCTGGAACTATATTCATTATAGTTAATTCACCATTTCCAGTGTTAGTGGATAAGCTTATAAGGGAGGCTTTATATTAAGTAGCACTATACTTTGAGGGGATCATGATACAAATAGATAACATGCAAGAACATAGACAATAGAAGCTAAATATGGCCCTGCCCAAGTGAGCTTACATTCTAAGAGGTGTGAGGAACAATTGATACATAAGGTAGTGGATTAATAACTATAGCTGGTGGTAGAGAAGGTTTGTG
The DNA here is from genome assembly GCF_038048845.1 of Mixophyes fleayi. Taxonomy (NCBI): domain Eukaryota; kingdom Metazoa; phylum Chordata; class Amphibia; order Anura; family Limnodynastidae; genus Mixophyes; species Mixophyes fleayi. The sequence goes on from NC_134403.1 coordinate 271,153,867, forward strand.
TGGCTACTTTAAGGCAGAAGTATTATCAGATACCAATATTAAAGCTGTCACTGGTGACTGGTATTTCTGTACAGTTCCAATACTGTTGAGATGAGAAGAGACAGCGGAAGGTTGGAAACATGAAAGGTAAACCATTCTCTGTAGAAATATCAAGTCAGTCAGCTGCGGGTAACCATGATTGTCCTTCACCACTTTTCCCATCTCTTCTGGTTCTGGAAAAGGCTTTCGCTCTTGTGCTGCATGGGCACTTGGAGTAGCTGTCTGCCCAGTACTTTATTTGACATCATGCTTGATATTGGACACAAAGAAAGGGCACTTGCTGCCCATTTTCGCAGACATTGTGGAGGCAATTGCTGCTACCAAGTAGGTTGTAGAGATTACCAGAGGTGGAACACTGATAGCAATAGCATTGATAGTTGAACTCTCTCGGCAGCTGAACTAAGCTAGTATTCCAGAAGATCTTCAAAACAACCCAGTGCTTGGTGTGATGACTCTCCTCTGTAATTGCTTACCTTGTAATTTCCCAATGTTTTCACAAATGTTTAACTGTTTTATCTTTGTTTTTTAACTGTTGTATAATTGTGAGCTGAACTGTGCATAGTATTGTACCATGGTACATGAATTCAGTAGTGTTTACTTATTCATATTGTATATTTAAACCCTATATAATTGTATTATTAGTCATCGCTATCCTGGCCTGGTTCATTCGGGGACCAATATTCCTTTTAAAGTTATTCTTCAATCTTTTTACTGAGCCTAACCAAACTCTATTGTCTGCTAATAAAAGTGCCTGGTGACTTGTCCCACAGTTCACATGTGTGCCTTAATTACTAATCTCAAATTATTGTTCCTGAGTTATGTGCCAATTTTCCCATGAAGGTGTCTATAGCAATATATCAAGGTGGATCTATAGATGTAGCATTTCTAGATTTTAGTAAGGTCTGTTCCAAACAGGAGCCTTATAAATAAGAAATGAAGGCTTCCATTATAAATTTATTTTACACTGCTTCTTGGCTGTTTTGCGCACCATATAGCACGTGCAGTAAGTGAAATCTGAAATCTATACTCCAATATATAATAATATAATTCTCACAATCAAATAGACTTCAAATATATATGCTTTCTTACAGTCTGACATAATAAAATAGTCCTGAAACAAAAGTATATACACATTTTAGTTTTTTATTTCGTCCTATGCTATATGTAACGGCTGATTAGAACAATCGCTGCTACTCATTTAGAAGTTCCTATATTGTGTCTGTTCTATGTTTTTTTTAAGATTTGCATTTCCATACTGGATATGCGCAAAAAAAAAAAAGTATGCATACATCAGTATCACATTTTGGTGCATCATTCACTCAGGACTCTTTACGCCACGAGGGGCCGAATGCGAAAGGAAAGAGTGGGCAAGTTTAGGCCGAGTAGAGCTGGACGCAGATGTATATACAAAAAAAAAAAGACAGTTGTTGTCAGCGCTTATCCTTAAGACTGCATAAACAGGCCCGGCGCTCCCATTAGGCAAGGTTAGGCACTTGCCTAGGGCGCCGGGCTCTGGAGGGCGCCAGGAGGGCGCCACAGAATTGGAAATTAATTTTAAAACTGTGCGGCGACCGCTGACCATACCTGTCATGGCCGCCGCACAGCATTCAGATGCATGGGGAGGGGGGGAAGAGGCTATTGCTAACCACCGCCGCCTCTCTGCTCCGTCTCCTCCCCTCACTAGTGTCAGTGAGTGGAGGGGAGCAGACGGAGCAGAGAGGCGGCGGTGATGAGACAAGGTAAGGAAAGAGGGGGAGGAGGGAGGAGGAAGCCGATTTTTGCGGGGGGGGGGGGGGGGGTGGGCGCCGATTTTGTAAAAATTCCTAGGGCGCCAAATTTCTCAACCACCATCTTAATCTCCCTAGGTTACCTTATTACCAGCCTCTACACAGCTAACACAAGACAACAACCCTCTGACCAACATTACAACACACACAGCCCACTCAATAATTTTGCCTTTGCATTCTAGCTGGTCCATTGTGCAATATGATGTAGCACATGCCCTTGTGTTTCAAACTCCCATTGTCCCATACATTGTAAGCAGGGTTCTCTTACCTCTCTGTCTGTATGTATTACCCATGTTTGTTCCCAATTGTAAAGCACTACGGAATTTGCTAGCGCTATATAAATAAATGTTGAAGATGATGATGATGTGTAAGTGACTCTTTGGCAGAGTGGAAGAACTTGAAAGGAGTGCAGGAGAGGTGGGAAAAATTAAAAAGTGCAATACTTAAAGCAACAGACCTTTGTATCAAAAGGATTAAGAAAAGTACAAAGAAAAGGAAGCCAGTGTGGTTTGCAAAAGAAGTAGCAAGCATTGTGAAAGACAAAAAGATGGCCTTTAGGAAATATAAGCAGACTCAGAATAATGAAGACAAAGAGGTGTATCTTGCTAGACAGAAGGAGGCTAAGAAGGTAATCAGATGTGCAAAGGCACAAGCTGAAGAGAATATGGCCCAGTCAGTGGGTAAAGGGGGAAAAACTTTTTTCAGTAAATAAGTGAAAAAAGAAATACAAAAAGAGGATTAATAAGACTAAAGACAGTGAGTGAAAGTCTTGTTGAGGGAGACAAGGTAATAGCAGATCATCTTAATAATTATTTTTGCTCAGTGTTCAGTACAGAAAGAGCGGGGAAGGGACCACAGTTAAGTTGCAAGTATACTCATAAAAATGAGGTAGATACAAGTACATTTACAGAGGAGAAGGTCCTAACAGAACTCTCATTACTGAAAGTGGATAAATCAATGGGGACAGATGGGATACATCCAAGGATACTAAAAGAGCTTAAAGGGGTGTTGGTAACACCATTAACAGAATTATTCAATCAGTCACTAGCTACAAGAGTAACTCCAGAGGACTGGAAAAGAGCGAATGTAGTCCCACTACACAAAAGTGAAAGCAAGGAAGAGGCGAGCAACTACAGACCAGTGCGCCTTACATCAGTAGTAGGAAAATTGAAACACTCTTTAAAGAAAAAAGTGGTAGAATGTCTCAAATCCAGTAACTTACAGGATCCCAAACAGCATGGATTTACTGGGGGGAGATCATGTCAAACAAATTTTATTGACTTTTTTTTAACTGGGTGACTAAAGTAATAGATCAAGAAGGGACTGTAGATATAGCTTATCTAGATTTTAGTAAGGCTTTTGAGACTGTCTCACATCGCAGACTGTTAAATAAACTTGAAAGATTGGGATTGGATTCAAAGATGGTGGAATGGATAAGATCTTGGTTGCAGGATAGAAAACAGAGAGTTATAGTAAATGGAGTGCATTCATTAAATGGAGTGCAGGATGGAAAGGGTACCAGTGGAGTACCCCAAGGATCCGTACTCGGACCAGTGCTTTTTAATATTTTTATTGGAGACATTGCAAATGGTATTGAAGGGAATGTATGCCTTTTTGCAGATGACACAAAGATATGCAACAGGGTAGACACACCAGGAGGGGTAAAACAAATGATTTATGATCTAGGTAGATGATTGATGATTGATGATCTAGAGGAATAGTCAAAAAAGTGGCAACTACAGTTTAATGCCCAAAAATTCAAAATCATGCACTTGGGTCTCAAAACCCCAAAGGATAAATATAGTACTAATGGCTCTATAATGGAAACTACTGAGGAGGAAAGGAATCTGGCAATCACTATCTCACGTGACTTAAAGGCAGGTAAGCAATGCAATTAAGCAATGAGGAAAGCAAGTCAGATGCTTGGTTGCATAGGGAGAGGAATCAGTAGCAGAAAGAAAGAAGCAATAATTCCAATGCATAGGTCATTGGTACGGCCTCATCGAGAATACTGTGTTCAATTTTGGAGGCCATATTTCCAGAAGGATATAAATGCATTAGAAACTGTACAAAGAAGGGCAACTAAAATGGTACATGGCGTATAGCACAATACTTAACCTGAAAGACTAAAATATCTTAATATGTATAGTTTGGAGCAGAGAAGGGAAAAGGGGAACATGATAGAAACTTTCAAATATATCACGGGTTTGAACAAGGTACATGAGGGAAACATTCTTCAAAGGAAGAGAAGTACTAGAACACGAGGACATGCACTGAAACTGGAGGGAAGCTGGTTCAGAGAAAATTTGCGGAAAAAATACTTCACAGAAAGGGTAGTGGATAAGTGGAATAGCCTCCCATCAGAAGCGGTAGAGGCTAATACAGTAGAGCAGTTTAAACATGCTTGGGATAGACATAAGAATATCCTTATGAAGAATAAGGGATCAGATAAGGTTTAAGGTTACCATAGGTTAATAAAACAATTGGCAGACTAGATTGGCCAAGCGGTTCTTATCTGCCGTCAAATTCTATATTTCAATGTTTCTACACTTACCCATATGCTTTAAACACTATTAAAAGGCAGTTAAAATCAGATGTACTGACCTTCCAGGTATAGGGGTTTACATCTAGCAAGGGCTGGTTTGTGAGCCACAAATATCAACTTTAAATTTCAGTATACAAATAAGCTATCAAGTATTTGACTGCTACATGAAAAAACAGCCAGTATTTTCCTTATGTGCAAAACTATAAACTCATTCGCACCCCTTGCATTGCAACATGGTTTTGTCCAGAAAACTTAAATAAGAAAACTTACTCAAATTCTTGCCTAAGTTCTTTAATAAATCAGGCCCTATATTATTAACAGGTGACATTAATTGAATAGGTTTTGTTATGTGCGTTCTTTTGCAAATTTATATTCCACATATTTGTTGGACATATCCTGCAGTGTCTTGTGTAGTAGAGCTGAGCAGACCTACACCCGAATTCATCAGCGCACGTATCTTCAGATCTGCTCCTTGTTGAATTCGGGCATGCGTATGACCAAAATTCGGTGTGTTTTAAAACAAACGCAAGTTGCATTCACTATGTGTGCCTTGATGAATCAGGCCCTTAGAATCAACTTATGGGTCTACAAACTAGATTGGTGTGAAAAATTACAGGAGATAAATGTAGTGAAGAATTATAGCCATAAGGTGAATACACATTAAGCCAATCAGAGGGACTGGGGAGAGGCATAGAGCACCCTCAAAAAAGAAAATCTGTTTCAGACTAAGGGAGTGTAGCCTCTTAAGAAGAGGACACATCTCAAAGACATTAAGAAAGTGTGAAAACTATATAGGGCCTGATTCAAATAATAACATCTTACACAAGTTGCATTTAAAAAAAGATCACAAATCTTGAGTGTAGTTCCAACCATGTTAAAATCCAAGGGGATCTCAAGTCGCGTTATGATTTGATTCTGGGTGTATATGCCCTCTGCCTAAACGGTTCTTGTCTTACATAGACAGACAGAACAGAGTGCAGTATGCACACAAGTATATGTGCAATATTAGGTCACACCTGAACACATCCAAAATAATGTATATTATAAAATAAATGAGATCTAAACAGTATAATCATTAAAAAAAATATGGTTGGTTTAAAAACCATAATTTTATTATGTCATACCAGTCGAGTCGGCACTTACACCAGTCCTGTAACTGGTGGAAATGATACGTCTGAAACGAAGCGTATATAAGAGAAAACCAGGACTTGAATCGGCCACATCTGCATTTCATGATGTCGACATTGCTCTTACTGTACACTGCATATATCCATTTGCCTCTTCCCACACCAGTTCCGCCCTTCAAGTTGTAGGCAGCTGTAAGTTTCACTTGAGTTCGGACATGATTTGCATGCAATTGCATTCATTGGTGTAAGCTTCATTTCTGAGTATGCGCAGAGCTATTTGACACAAGATTCAGCACGCAAACAGATTTGCATCAAAACATGAATCAAGCCCATCACCTTAATACTTAATCTGACCCGGCAGTTGCTAGGCAGCTGGAGCGCTTTACCTTATGATTGTATACACACCCTGTATCTTCTCTCTTGGCTGGATGCCTAACAGATGCGACACTATGCTTATACTTTCACACTTTCCGGTTACATGACCATTTTTGCCCTGCTGCTGCAGGGGGGATTGTTCCTCGTGAAACAAGCTGATTGGCCCTCTCTACTTTAAAGGGCAGGGAGGGCTTAGCCTACCTGCCAGTTATAGCATTGTGTCTGCACCTTGTTACCTGCTCCTGTGCTGTAAATTTGCTGCTAGTTTATCTGTTGCCGATCATCTGCCTGTTCCTGGATATTTTCTGCTCACGGCCTGTCTTGACCATTGGCTACTTTCTGGACTATTGTGCTTGCTGCCAGCCTCAACCTTTTGTTTTGTCTATGGTTGACCTTAATCATTTGCATTGTTACTGATTTATCTTCTGTATATCTCATAGTATGCTGTACTTACAGTATCTTTACATCTTCGCTACCTGGTACCTGTGAATTTTTTTTTACTACATTGAGTATTTGGACGATAGCCTGTTCTATTACCTTCTCTAGAGTTACATTGGCTTTATGTCAAAAAGGTCCTTCTGAGTCATTGGGAGCATCAGTTATTTGCAAGATTGGAAAAGTGCAAATTTGAAGTTGCCAAGGTTGCCTTCCTTGGATACTTAATCTCTCCTGAAGGTTTTTACATGGACCCTAATAAGCTTCATTCGATCCTAGATTGGGTTCAACCTACCATCCTAAAGGACAATCAGAGGTTTCTAGAAATTGCTAACTAAAAGGAGATTTAGCCTCTCATTCTCAGTCTTGGTAACACTCCTCCCTGACAAAAAATGGAACAGATACTACAAATTGGCCACATTGGAAGCTTTCGCTGCCTTGAAAGAGGCATTTGTCTTGATTCCAGTGGTTCATCATTCCAGTCCAGAATTACCATTTATCACTGAAGTAGACACTTCTGATGTTGGTGTCAGTGCTATCCTCTCCCAAGTTGATCCTTTTGATAAAAGGTCACATCCCTGTGCTTTTCTCTACCACAAGTTTTTATCTGCTGAGTCCAGTAATGACTTTGGTAACTGGGAACTGCTTGGGGATTTGAGGACTGGAGACAATGGTTAGATGGAGCCATTCATGCAATCACAGTTCTTGTTGTTTATTGAGCCAGTTAAAAGGCTAAATTCAAGACAAGCACATTGGGCACTGTTCTTTACTCAATACAATTTTATTATTATGTTCATGCCCTACTCTAGGAACCTTAAAGCTTATACATTGTCCAGAAATTTCCTTCCAAACCACAATCCTAGTTCTGAGCACCTGTCAATAATTCCTTCTTCATCCATTATAGCTAGACTCACACGAGACCTCTCTATCCAACTCTTACAATCACAAGTAAATTTGTTCCTGAAGGACATAAAAAAAGCGATTCTGTCTGAACGTTTTCTGTATGTTTGCTGTTTGATTACCTGTTGCTGATCTTCTACCTGTTCTTTGATATTCGATGCTCACTTCCCTTCTTGACCCTTGACTTATTTCTGGACCATCACTGCTCGCTGCCTGCCTCAACTGTTTGGCTTGGTCCCAGTTTGTCTTACTTGTGGCCTGTCTTTGACCATTTGCATCATTACTGATTTCCCTTCTGTATACCGTGCGGTGTTGTGTGCTGTTCTCACAGTCTCTATACATCTTCGCTACCTGGTAACTGTGATAAACTTTTACTACTTTGAGTTTGAGTCCTGGGGCATCTGAGTACCTGAGAGAACATCGCTCTCTACTGGAAAGGTGGTTTGCTATAGGTGAAGACTTCACTCTCCTCCTGTTCTAAAAGTTTATCAAGATATCAGTGGAAGCTGTTACATTATATCTGGCCCAAACAGGAAATAGAGTTCCCATGGAGACTAGATCACCAAGTTCCACTCAATTGCTGGCTAACCAAATCCAGGCACTCTCTGAAGTGGTTCAGGAGTTGTCAGTTCGTTTGTCTGCTCAGGGAGAGGCACCCTGAGTACATGTGAGAATATTGCTCTCTATGGGAAAGGTGGCTTCCTATAGGTGAAGACCTCTCTCTCATCCTGTTCTAAAAGTTTATTAATGTATCATTGGGAGCTGTTACAAAGAGGTGAAATATCTTGGAAGATTTGGAGATTGGTGTTATTAAAGGTAACTGACAGTTTGTATACTTCTCAAATGATAGCTTCCTTCGCTGTGAGCTAGTGCATTCTCAGAATGATGTCCTAGGCTGAGACTTATCTTAAGAGCGAGATTTTAGCACACACTGGGCATGATCAAGAAGGAGAAGATCATCTACCAATGGAGACAGTTGCATGAAGAGCTTATTCAGGTAGAGGTCCAGGTGGGTGGGTTATACTTGTTCAGAAGCGCCTCTAATCATCATACTATTCCTCCTCACTCTGTTATTCTGGTCCTCTTAGCCATCTTGTAGCTGGGAGATATCCTGTCACATTTGTTGGAAGCCAGATTTGAATGATAACTGATATGTCACTACTTTTGCGACTCATTGTCCAACTTAATCCGTTCTTCCTCCTATTTCCACAATATCTGCTTTCATGGAGTGAGGAATCTGTACTGATTTTTTCACATCTTTTACCTACTTTAGGTGGGAGAGGAAATCTCTGCATGTGATAGGAGTGAGGACTTCATCCTTCAACTTAGAGTCTGATAGTTCAAGTGGGGAGTTAGGTTTATAATTTTTGGATTTCACTGGCACTTTTTGTTTGCATAAATAAAGAAATATATCACCCCTACTTATTTATTTCCTTTTGGCATTATATAGGCAAATTATTGAACTGTATACGCGATATTGCATGTTGCTCCACTTATATGTCTTGGGTCTAAGAGGGATGAGGGAGATGTTTTAAAGCTTCATCATCGTAATCATTTGATGCACAGGATTGAAGGCAATAGGAATACAGCTTGTAGTAAGTCTCGGGGTAGCAGGAAAGTTTACTAGCACTTCACTAGCTGGAGCCCCCTGCCGGTGAGAGCTGGTAATCACAGATGTAGGACACTCTAATATATATATATTGATATATTAGCTGCTGTCCATTTTAATGAAAGAGTTGTGGTAAGTGAGTAGGGGCAGGAGAAAAGCTATACATCAGAGCAGACTTTAGTAGGTATGGTAGCATTTTCTAAAAGTGACGCTCATTAAACGAGTTTGATATGTAAATATTCAGTAGTAGCATTTCGGAGCCAACTGTGCTAACTCTGCACCCTGGGCAGTGTTAGTGTTAGGTGACACTGATAAGCTTGCCTGTGTCGGGTTGGGTGTTAAATATGGTCCTTTCAAGGGATTAATCTCAATATCAATAGAGAAGTACATTGAGGGCAACTGCCCCAGTAGATCAGTTTGGCACGCGACCTATCTCACTCTGAGGGGAGACACTTGGCTGTTTGTACAGGTCACTGAATGCAGCCTGATATACAAAGGCGTACGTGAGGTCCTGAGAGCAGTCAGGAACTGAGGTGTGACACTGAAGGAGTCGGGGAGTTTATTACCGCTTGTCCTCTTTTGAGCGCTTTCTTTGTTGCCACTTTATAAGGGAATCTGAGGCTCCTGAATTGTCATGCCAATCTCAGACACCCTTCAGTAACCTAGAAAGACGAGGTGCTGGGGAGTCCCAGATTGTCAAGGTCTTGGAGCAGGTAGCAGTCACTGGAGCAGAGTTAACTCTGGGAGACAGACCTCTGGATAGCAGGGAAGCTTGTGTTATGTGTAAGTTTGAAGCCCCTTTGAGATGGGGCTTGTCCAATATTAGTGTAATTTGGGCTATCTTCTCACGGAGCTCTAGAGAATCGTGTGCTCCTCCTAAGATGGCTGCCAAGTCACAACCCCAGTTCTGTCTTTTTGAAGTAGTGCAATTTTTACAGCATTATTTCTGTAGTACAAATTGCATACAATGTTTACTGAATTTAGAGATTCATTTTAGAAACTGGACTCTCACCATCTTACCCTAAGAAAAACTGTGAGATATCAACTATTTAAATAATGTAAATGTATACTGTTATCTGTAAAATGATTTACTCACCTGGCAGTCTAGTGTGGTTTAGAAAGGCCCAGTGCTATAAGACTGCTGTGCCTCTAGCATACAACCTGGACCAATCCCAGGAAAACAAGCTCTGCAATTCTCGGCTGCATCTCTGGGATCTGGCTCCAAACCTCTTGCAGCCAAATTTGTCTTGGATATGAAGCTAGTTGTTTGTTACAAAGCCCTAAGTCCAAGTGGAAGATCTAAATATTAGATTTCACAGCCCAGACTAAGAGGCAACAGCGCTAAGAGGGGGCTGAGCCCCTGTCAACTGGCTGCATGTGAGCAGGAGGCTTGACTCATGACAGGACGGCCCAGCCATAATAGCAAATGTCAAGGGTCAGGTTGACCCTTATGTCTATATAAGAGGGTTAGATTGGATTGATTAAAGGGATTGGATACTGGTTTACCCAGGACAACTAGCAAAGAGGTGCTGCAGCAGCTAGAAGTATAAATAATTCCAGGTGCCAGTGAAGTAGCCTGGTGGTGGCAGTGATTACCATGCTACAACTGGGGACCCCACATTGGTGTGCAGTTGACATTCACAGTTGGTAGTGGCTGGTTTGACACCTGTAGTCATCACTGACTGCACCTACTAGTGGAGCTAGCAGGTGTAGTCAATGATGACTATTGCTGGTAAAGCCTATAAAGTGCAGCAGATTAAACTGATCTTTTCACAATAATAAAAAAATAAAAGTGAATAGATCTTTTAAATTTTACGGCTAAAATCTAGTACACTGCTACCAATAAGGGATGATTCTCAGATTAAGTTAGAGTCTTTCTTTTTTGTAAATGTTCCTTCCTTTCTCATCGTATTAGCAGATGGGCACTAAAATACATTTTGGATCATGTCCAGCTCTTAAAACTAAAGTCTCAATACTGTTTACTAAATCAAAGCAAGCATTTTAAAGAAGAAAAGTAATTGTGTTTTTCATCCATCGTGATGAAGTTCATCCAATCTCTTTCTCAGGCAACAATGTCATCCATCTCAATCGGTTAGCTTAGGGACAAATCAATGGTAATGGGCAAAACTACAGTATGGACTCACTGCATCATTCTTAAAGATGCGGTCTATATAAGCCGGGATAGATATATCATGGTGGACAGACCCTTTGCAGTTCGTGGATGTCGGAAATTGCTCAATGCCATTTAAAGAAAAGATTTTTCATGCTGAGAAAGACATAGTCACTAAATCAAGTTAACCCTTTCTTTGACCTATTGACGGAGAAAATGGGCTAAACCACTTAATTTGCGATAGAAACATACACATTTCAGAATAGTCTCTGAATTTTAGATCATATTTCTCTAACATCACAATGCACTTCCCATTTCACCCAGAAATTGCCATGAATGTTAATATACATAGGTCAGTGTTGATTTCCTGGAAAACAGCTTGTAGTGATGAAAGTGTATGATTAGATTGTGATGGAACAGAAGGGAAATAGATGGGTATACTGTTGATAAACCAGTGTTATATTAAGCCAGCAGTGGTATGTGCTCGATTAAATGAGTATACACACTTGAAATTGGTTCTTTAGGACATTATGACCTGGGGGTAGCTATGCAAATAGTCTTACTAAATAGACAAGTACAGCAATAAATGCAAACCAGGCATTGATTATTTATAGCAGATAATTTCAGAGAAATCCTTAAATGTTACAGCACAGGGACAACTCTATTGACTTTTCTTTTATCACTAAATTAGTATTACAACTAAAATTATTTTATCTTGCACAATTTCTTTAAATGCAGATTTGTTTTTTTTAAAGGACCCATAGTCTTGTACCTAGAATGCTAGCATTGTAGGACTGGAACTGTAATTGATATGCCTTTATTATTATGATTGTAGATATTTAATGATTTATAATGAACATATTGTAAAGATTTAACCATTGGCCCATGTATTTATTTTATATAGATGCGATATATTGGGGACCTGTACCATGGAGAGTTATAGTGGAAAGAAGTGGATGGGACAGAACAGAAAATGCGGCCTGCAGGGTCACAAAATATAAATATATTTATTCAAGTCGTTAGGTTCCCACTTATATACCCAGAGCACATTGACTTTGCACAAAGATCAATGTTGGGGTGTAACCCATAACAACCAAAATGTATAAAGTTTTCTCATGGTAGTGTAGATAGCAAATGAAAAATAGTTTCTGCTAAGTTGCTATGAGTTATAGAACATGTTAATTGCAGTTTTATTTTAGGATCTCCCTTCTTTCCTGTTTAAATTTATGTTGTCTTTTGTTTTTTGTTTTATTTTGTTCAGAAGTGGTAAATTTCCTATAATTGCATGAGTCTACCATTCTTTATTTCTTTTAAGAAAACTGCCTACATCCTTAGTAGATCAGCAAATTTGCACAGAATATTTCTGGAAATGTAAAGAATTATTAGCAGTAACCTTGGTAGATCATTCCCTATAAGTCTAGAAGTATTCAAATGCCAATAAAAGAGTTAAAAACTTATAATAATTTAGGAATCTGCTGTTTAGTGCCACGCTGTAGAAAATGTTATTTATAGTGTTTGGTATTTGGTTTCCATATAATTAAATTTAGTGGGATCTCTATAATCATAGTTTAATTGCATGATGGACTTGGATCTTGATGCAAAATAATTAGTACTACACTTGCTGTGTTTCCATACTCTCTTAGTAAATCATAATGGATGGTCTTAGGGGTTTACTACAGTTGAAAACACTAGGGGGTAAATGTATCAAGCTGAGAGTTTCCGGCAGGTTTGAAAAGTGGAGATGTTGGCTATATCAACCAATCAGATTATCATTTATTTAGTGCATTCTACACAATGATAACTAGAATCTGATTGGTTGCTATAGGCAACATCTCAACTTTTCAAACCCGCCGGAAACTCTCAACTTGATACATTTACCCCCTGGTATCCTTGTTCATATTCATTTTATAGCAAATTTTGTATTATGTAATTCTAAGTAGCTGTCAGAAGAATAGGGTTCGCAAAATGTGTAAAGAAATAGGAAGTAATGTTAAAATAAATATATAAAAAATATATAAAAAAATGATTCACACAAATACATAAACAAACAGATACTATGGGGCACTTTTAATTGGCCGTGATGTTCCTCAGAACCGCGCATTTTTACCGTTAGGGAAAAAGTAACGCTCATTTTTTGCTTGCACCTCTATAGGATGCGAACAGAAGTGAGCGTTACTTCCATAAAAAAAAAAAAATCAATGTGAGGTGTCTCGCAGCTGTTCCAGAGGCACTTCACGTGGATATTTTTACAATTGAATCCCCCTGTATGCATCAGCGTGTTTTTTTTTGATGCAGCTTAATAATTGTGTGAACAAACAGAAATAAAAAGACTAGTTGCTTTCATGGTAAGTGCTTTCATGGTAAGTGAGAATGGAAATGTTTTAAAATGGGTTTCATGCTCCATTTCTAATGGAAGATTGTTGGCTGAGGTGCTGAAAAGACAGGAGCTGTCCCTAGTGCTGATAATAAGCATGTTGGTACTGAAAGCAATGCTTATTGAAAAGAGTGCTGCCGGACAGAATCTTCACTGAAAAGTCAGAGTCACAATGTAATACATGAGTCAAACAGGTTGTTTGCAGCTAATCTGAAAAGTAGTACTAATTTCCAAATTTGTACTAGTAACCAGTCAGCTCAGAAAGTCCTGATCCTTGCTTGGTAAGATAAATATACCTGAATTTAGCTCTAAACTGTACAGAATGTTAACCCTCCAGAGCTGTAAGAGAGGTTGCATATGAGAATATTTACTATTGGCCAGTGTCAATGTACAATTCTACTATAAATCATAAATCAAAATAATATACACCATGGTCAGCATGCTGATTACATGTCACTTCCTAATTGGACATAACTATGTCCTTGCAGTAATGATGCTGATACTTCTGCAGTTGAGAACTACCCCTGTCATGGCATGCATTTCCATAACTGTTAACAGGTCATTTGTCAGATCTCTGATCAGACTCTTTATCAATCTAAGATGGATCAAAGGTTAATTGAAAAGCTGATGCAGCCTCAGCCTTGGAGCACCTACTCTGCGGAGAGTAATTGAAGGCACCCAAGTACTGCCCTGTACGACATGGCAAAGTGACCCAGGGGAAGCAATCTCATATCATGCACTAGAACTCCTGTGCCAGGCCATGCTAGCAAACAATTAGTAATGTGGGTGTGCCCAGTAATGCTGCATAAAATCACTGACAGAAAAGACAGCCTGGACAAATGTGTGTTTAGAACAGAATGCAAACTTAAGGGGAAATGGAATGAACTAAGACAGCCTGGCAAATAAACCAAAATGTCTATGACTGCTTAAATAATTGTATCATTATTTTTTAATGGCTTTTCCATAATTCATAAAACAGCAATTGAGAAACGAGTAATGTTATGTCTACAAAGCAAACATAGTGCTACAGATCACATATATATCGCTTTATTTCCCCAAGTACTGCCAGCTGGCCATGTTTTAAGGATTTCTCAGTTTGAGCATTGATGGCAATTACTAATTCAGTCATGTAAGTCCTGTTCAGATGAGTGTTTTGAGAGAATGTCGTCATCACATGTTCCAAATGGAATGCTCTGAAAGTACTGCAGACAGCAGAATCATTGGTGCTGAAGCCTACACACATCTGTTGTTCACATTATGCAGCAATGTAATTGGCATATCTGTATAAGATTTAAATAAATTATCACATACGGGATCCAGTAGCATTTCCACTACATAGGCAGGGATATATATATATATATATATATAAAGAGAGAGAGAGAGAGAGAGAGAGAGAGAGAGAGAGAAAGAGAGAGAGAAAGAGAAAGAGAGATAGAGGGAGGGAGAGAGAGAGAAGAACTTATCTCAGGCAACTCGATTTGATGGGTATCAAAATGTAGGAGGGTAATTATTTTTAAATTACATTGTGTAATAAATTAATATTTTAGGGGGATTACATTTTTCTCTTTCTTGAAGCAGAATGCTTACAATTATGCCTGCAGATAAGCCTACAGAAGTCACATTATACCTATTTATTTTCCTTTTTTGGTTCTCTTTACTTTGTATGTACCATTTATTTTTAAAAAAAATACTTATTTTACAGCAGCCAAGGGCAGCACAATACACAGAGTTCCAGCATAATCAATTATATGCTTGAAACATCTTGCCATGGAGGTTTAAGGTGACAAAACATTTTACTTTAATTCTATTGTACCAGCAATTTGTATACAAGTTGATTTACTCCAGCAATTACATATTTTAATGCCTTATTGTATTTCAATAATCAATTTCTGTCATGACGATAAGCTGATTACCTGAACTGGTATTCATTCAGAAAAACATATATTTAGTTCAGAAAGTCATTCTCCATTATGATGAATGACACAGAGAAATGTCAGCTCTCAAGGCTAGTGCACATGACTTTAAAAATACAGAATCTTGATAGTGATGTTGATCTTATCATGAAATGGCTGTTATACATAAATAATTGCTTTCATGTAGTTGCAAGAATACATTTACATAAAAGGATGTGCACTAATATTTTTACTTATCACTTTTCGCTATCTTGGTCATGTTACTTGCACTCTATGTAACAGCAATACACTTGTCTCTGTAACTCTTTAGTTTTTCATGTGTCAGAGAAGAAAGCTTGTATAGGGTTTTAGGATTGATTCCAGCCAGTGAGGGGAGCTCAATGCATTTAGTCATGGCTGAGTACCAGTCATGAATTCCCGTACTTTGCCTCCCTTGTACATAAAGGTCCTCTTCTTTTGGAGCACAGTACAGCTTAATTGGGTTTTTAAAATATTAGACAACTGCATGTTTGGTTTCTCTAGCTGAATAGGGTTGAAAAACTGTACAGTCCAAAATTGTGGGTTCTGAGTTCTGGGGCCTCTATAATATATGGGCTTATAGTCATGCCATGGACAGGTTAGATATGGTCCAGCTTTAATTTAATAGGAATCATTTGTTGACTTTTTTCTTTTGCAAAATAGATTTATATAGTCTATTCTACAAATATAGCCTCTATTCTATATCTGATCATTTTCTAGCAGAGTGTATCTCACACTTCTAATACAGATATTTAATCTTTGGTGGAGTTGGGTGTATCCAGTCATTTCCATTTTAACATCCTCAGAAAAGCCTTTTGTTAGGAACCCCTCCAGCCAGTACATCAACACCCAGAGTCTGCTCTGAAGTCTGGTGTTCGCTGGAGCCCCTAGTGGTGGGGACAGACTTGGCCGCAGACAACAGAGGGTCGTGAGTTGTGCACTGACTGGGGAGAACCCAGCGATAGAGTATACGAGTAACCAGCAGAGTGAAGTCCAAGCAAGGGTCGAGGGACGGCAGCAAACAGAGTATCCAGTAGACTAGCCGAGGTCAGAGGTCACAGACAAAATGGCAGCGTCAGAGTCCAGGCAATAAATCAAGGGGCACAGGCAGACAAGCATAGTCAAATATTCAAGCAAGGGTCGGCAACGGTAAACAGGATCAAAGATAAGCAGGTACAGAGAGGGAGCAGGCTACAGCACTGGAGCAGGAACTATAACCGGCAGTGAGGCCCAGTCCTCACTGCCTTAAATACTATGATGGGCAAATCAGAAAGGAGGACAGGGCTGATAATTAGCCTCAGGGGGCTGCTGATTAATTACTAGCTGTGAACTAGCATAGGTCATAATGCAACCAGGAACATGTATAATTGACAATATAATCATGTGAGAGCTCCCCCTGGAGTTAGAGGATGTCCCTACAACCTCTACAAATATAACAGTGCATTGAAACTAATGCAGGTGCTCGGCTGCTACCTCACGCCAGGATGCGGCTCACCGCCGCGGCTCGTAACATTACCCCCGCATTGAGGAGGGGTCAAGGTACCCCAACAACCTGGTTTCCCAGGGAACCGTTTGAAAAAATCCTTGAGTAATTTGTCAGCATGTAGATGTCTTTGTGGCACCCAAGAATGTTCCTCTGGGCCATAGCCCTTCCAATGGACCAGAAAGTGAATTTGTCCTTTGACCTTTTTGAAGTCGAGAATTTTTTCGATTATGAATTCCTGGTGTCCCTTGACTGTAACAGAATGAGGCTTGTGGGCTTGATGCGGCCTAAATTTTTGAGACCAAGTAACGGGTTTGAGTAACGAATAATGAAATGTCTTGGGAATCCTGAGAGAAGAAGAAAGATTCAGTCTAAAGGCCACTGGGTTAATCTGCTTAGTAATAACAAAGGGTCCAATGAATCTGGGACCTAACTTTTTGCAGGGCTGCTTGAGTCTGAGGTTGAGTGTACACAGCCAGACCTTATCACCAACTTTGAAAGAACATGGTCTGCGATGCAGGTCTGCATAAAGTTTGGACTTAAAAGAGGCTTGTTTGAGGGCTATATGGACTTTTATCCATATCCGTGAGAGACGGCCAGCAGAGCGATGAGAATCCGGGATATTGGAGGATGCCAGAATGGACAAGGAGTTTGACCGTGGATGGAATCCCAGTTTACAGAAGAATGGAGACACCTGAGTAGAAGAGTGGCATGCGTTGTTGTAAGCGAACTCCGCCCATGGAAGCAGTGAGGACCAGTCGTTATGGCATTTGGATACATATAAACGAAGAAATTGCTCAAGGGATTGGTTGACCCTCTCGGTTTGTCCGTTGGACTGTGGGTGATATCCTGAAGAAAAACAGAGTTTGATTCCCAGCCGTGTACAAAAGGCTTTCCAAAAGGTGGCAATAAATTGAGAGCCACGGTTCGAGACAATATTGACAGGGAGTCCATGGAGTCGGAAGATGTGTTGGATGAACAAGGACGCCAGCGTTCTGGCACATGGCAACGCTGTAAGTGGAATGAAGTGAGCCATCTTACTAAACCGGTCAACGACTACCCAGATGGTGTTAAAGCCAGATGAGCGAGGTAATTCCACAATAAAGTCCATAGATATATGTGTCCATGGTTTAGCTGAAACAGATAGCGGCATAAGAGGACCAGTAGGAAGACTGTGAGAGGACTTATTCCTAGCACAACTTTCACAGGAAAGCATAAATTCTCTGGTATCAGCGGATAAAGAAAGCCACCACACCGAATGGGATAGCTGTTCAATGGTCTTAGATACTCCAGGATGACCCGAGGTCTTGTTGTCATGACATTCGGTGAGGACAGTCTTCCTCAGGTGGTCCAATACAAATAATCTACCTGTGGGAGTTGCTGGTGGTGCCAAATGCTGGAAGTCCCGAAGGATCGTGCCTAAATCCTGGGTCAGACCTAGAACAATGTCAGAGGAAGGGATGATAGAAGATGGTTTAGTGGGAGGAAGATGTGTGGAGATAAAGCTGCGAGACAAGGCATCAGCCTTGGTGTTTTTGGATCCTGGTCGGAACGTGATGAAGAACTTAAAACGAGAGAAAAACAGGACCCACCGGGCTTGTCTGGAATTTATGACCTTAGCGGATTGAATGAACTGAAGATTCTTGTGGTCAGTATATACGGTAATCACATGAGCTGCTCCCTCAAGCCACTGGCGCCATTCTTCAAATGCCCACTTTACTGCCAATAACTCATGATTACCGACATCATAGTGGGTTTCGGCGGAAGAAAATTTTTGAGAGAGGAATGCACAGGGGTGCAATTTATGGTCGTAGGGATCCTTTTGTGAAAGAATAGCGCCAGCTCCAACATCGGAGGCGTCAACTTCAACTATAAACGGCAGTTCTGGATTTGGATGTCGAAGGACCAGTGCAGAAATGAAAGCATTATTGAGTGTCCTGAAGGAATCCAATGCCGAGGGAGACCACTTAGTGGCGTCGGCCCCTTTGTGAGTAAGGGCTGTAATGGGAGCCACCAATACAGAGAAGGAACGAATGAATCGCCTGTAGTAGTTGGCGAACCCTAAGAATCTCTAAATTGGCCTTCAGATTGGTAGGCTGTACCCAGTCAAGGATTGCTTGGACCTTACTGGGGTCCATCAAAAAGCCATCAGGGGAGATGACATATCCTAGAAATGTGACTTGCGTAACCTCAAACTCACATTTCTCCAATTTAGCGAAGAGATGGTGCTGACGTAATTTGAGAAGTACCTCCCTGACGTGTAATCGGTGAAGTTCCAGAGAATTGGAGTAGATTAGAATGTCATCGAGGTAGACCACAACGAACTGGCCCAGAAAATCTTGCAGCACATCATTAATAAAATCTTGGAACACGGCAGTGGCATTACTTAGGCCAAAGGGCATGACCAGATACTCGTAATGACCTGAATGGGTGTTGAAGGCCGTCTTCCACTCGTCCCGCTGTTTGATCCGAACCAGGTTATATGCTCCTCGCAGATCAATTTTGGAGTAAACAGCAGCTTGTTTAAGCTGATCAAAAAGAACAGAGATGAGTGGTAAAGGGTAAGTGTTTTTTATCGTTATTTGATTTAGGCCACAGTAATCTATGCATTGCCTAAGACGTCCGTCCTTTTTAGACACAAAAAAGAAACCGGCTCCTACCGGTGATTTAGAAGGCCTGATGAATCCCCTCCGAAGGTTTTCTTCTATGTATTCCTCCATAGCTTTGGTCTCAGGAATGGATAAGGCATACAATCTCCCCTTGGGGAACTTAGAACCAGATATAAGTTCAATAGAGCAATCATAGTCCCGATGAGGGGGAAGAGATTCTGCTTCCTTCTTCGAGAACACATCCTGGAACTCCCTGTAGGCTGACGAAAGCCTTTTCGGAACAGGGCTGAACAACCCGGAGAGGAAGAGTCAGGCAGGTTGAAGAGCAGGCTGTACCCCAACGTAAGATCTCCCCCTTACTCCAATCAATATGAGGGTTGTGATGTTGGAGCCAGGGATGCCCTAGGATCAAAGGCACGGAGGAACAAGGAATAAAAAAAAATGAAAGAACTTCGGAGTGAAGGGCTCCCACACAGAGTTGCAACGGTGGGGTTCTGGAGTGGATCCTGCCTCCGATCAAGGGTCTTCCGTCTAGTCCACAGACGGTGATGCTAGATTCCAGTTTCACTGCTGGAATGCCGAGGGACTTGGCAAATTCCACGTCAAGGAAATTACCTGCAGCACCACTATCCAGAAAGGCAGACACTGAAACAGAGTTATTCTCAAAGGCAACCCAGGCAGGAATCAGGACAGAATTCTTAGAAGAGACCATTTGGAGGCCTAGGCGCACCTCTTCACATACACCTAGGCCAGATCTTTTCCCATCTTGTTAGGGCAGGTGCGCAGAAGATGACCCTTGTTTCCACAATACAGGCAGAGCCCCAAGGAATGCCGCCTAGATCTTTCTTCTGGAGAAAGGCGATAGGCTCCTAGCTGCATGGGTTCAGATGGGTCTTGAGAAACAGGGAAAAAGAGAGGAGGAGGGCATGATGGTACAGGCGTGCCCTTCTCTGCTTTCCTTTCCTTGATTCTGCGGTCAATTCTGATAGCAAGTTGCATAAGTGTCTCCAAGGTTGGAGATGAGGGGTACTGGACTAAGGAGTCCTTTATCTGCTCCGAGAGGCCCAGGCGGAATTGACTTTTCAGCGCAGGGTCATTCCACTGACTATCAACGGACCAGCACCTAAATTCGGCACAGTATTCTTCGGCGGTACGCCGCCCTTGTCTAAGTGCCCTTAGGTGCGACTCTGTTGAAGCCACTCGGTCTGGGTCGTCATAGAGAAGACCAAGGGCGTTGAAAAAGGCATCCACGGACTGCAGTGCAGGGCTGACTGGAGCCAGGCTAAAGGCCAAGGACTGTGGATCACCCTGGAGCAGGGAAATTATTATGCCCACCCTCTGCTGCTCCGAACCTGAGGAGCGGGGTCTGAGGAGGAAATAAAGCTTACAGCTTTCTTTAAAGTTCTGGAATTGGATTCTGACTGCGGAGAACCGATCCGGAAGATTCAGTTTAGGTTCTATGGCAGGTGACAGGTTTGCTTGAGAGGCCTTGGCGGCTTCCTCTTGGGCAGACAATCTGATTGAGAGGTCTTGGACTACCTGTGAAATAGTCTGGATCTGCCCTGCAAGGACTTGGGCTGGACTAGGCTCCATCAGTATTTCTTTTTTAGGCTGGTTATAATGTTAGGAACCCCCCCAGCCAGTACATCAACACCCAGAGTCTGCTCTGAAGTCTGGTGTTCGCTGGAGCCCCTAGTGGTGGGGACAGACTTGGCCGCAGACAACAGAGGGTCGTGAGTTGTGCACTGACTGGGGAGAACCCAGCGATAGAGTATAGGAGTAACCAGCAGAGTGAAGTCCAAGCAAGGGTCGAGGGACGGCAGCAAACAGAGTATCCAGTAGACTAGCCGAGGTCAGAGGTCACAGACAAAATGGCAGCGTCAGAGTCCAGGCAATAAATCAAGGGGCACAGGCAGACAAGCATAGTCAAATATTCAAGCAAGGGTCGGCAACGGTAAACAGGATCAAAGATAAGCAGGTACAGAGAGGGAGCAGGCTACAGCACTGGAGCAGGAACTATAACCGGCAGTGAGGCCCAGTCCTCACTGCCTTAAATACTATGATGGGCAAATCAGAAAGGAGGACAGGGCTGATAATTAGCCTCAGGAGGCTGCTGATTAATTACTAGCTGTGAACTAGCATAGGTCATAATACAACCAGGAACATGTATGAATGGCAATATAATCATGCGAGAGCTCCCGCTGGAGTTGGAGGATATCCCTACAACCTCTACACATATAACAGTGCATTGAAACTAATGCACGTGCTCGGCTGCTACCTCACGCCAGGATGCGGCTCACCGCCACGGCTCGTAACACCTTTATGGAGTTGTGCCAAAATGTGGACTCATATAGTAATTTTGGACGGTGACAAAACAGCAGTCCCATTACTTGATCCTTATTGCACATTGCAGTTTCCGCTATAGAAGTTGGATTAAGTTCAATGAGAATAGCTGTGGAAGTGAAAAGTAACTTGTACAGCCTGAGGTAGTAAACAAACTTGTTCAGTCAGGCATGGCTTAATGTTAGGCCTATTCACTATAATATAATGCCTACACACTACACTACACAACTCATCTGTTTGCCATGAATGTAACTCTTGGTGCTCTGACTAGGGGGCCTGTTTATCAAGCCCTAAACCGTGCAGAAATTGCTTTTTCTGCATGGTTTAGGCATTTAACAGAGATATTGCCTGGATTAGGAAAATTACTGCATACTACTGCTTAGCTTTTCGGAGCATGCACATTATAAATGCCAGATCAGATAGCGGCGCTGTATTTATAACAAGTCATTGTTGGGACAGCCACCTATCAGATGTACTGTCCCGAAGTGACTTTAATAGTAAATTTCCCCATTAATTCAACTGTCATCGCTTCGAGGGGCACCTAAATCTGCCCTGTTTCTTGAAAAAGACCTCCATATGTTTTGTGGCCATCGGGAGTTCTACTGTTAGTCATGGAGAATATATTCAGTCACCAGGGGCAAACACAGGATTTAGAGGGGGGGATTCCAAGTGCTTGACTTTGGAACTAAGCAAAACAAAATGCCACATTAAGCACACATCTTTCTTAGTCAAACTGTGTAACTATGTAAGTATAGTTCATTCACAATTTGTTGCCTATTCACATTCACAGTATAAGATGTTATCAAGTTTGAGGTTAACAGTACACTTTTTGTAACAACATTTTCCGTGAACTTCTACTGGTTAGCAATTTATTCAATACTTTGTTAAATGTTAAAAAAAACAATTTTTCCTTATGCTTATGGAGCAGTAATATCAGTGCTCGTTTATCTGGCCAGTTGAAGCCAAACACATATAGTTTAAATACAAATAAAAAAAACAACAATTAAGAGAGAATAACTTTCAGTATACAGAACACAAGAAGTAGTTCTGTGCAGTCGTCCACATACACAGAATAGCAGACACTAAACAACTGTATTGCAACTCAATCTGTAATTTATGTTAGTGTTGTAGAACATTGTAGGGTTGAAATAAACAGTTTGAATTCCATGTCTGAAAAGCGCTGCAGCACTTTGAAACAAAGCCATATTCAAAAACATGGAACATCTAAACATTATGCATTAAAATAAAATAAATATGAATACAACCAACCTGGTTCTCCATGACTTGCTTTGTGAGGATGTCTGACATCGGCCATGATACTTGTTATGTTGGGAGAGAGTTTCCTTGATTTTTACAGTTTAAGGAGGTGGTGGTGAAAAGACATAGCTTAGGGGTACAGTAATGAAAAAGATGGGGATTGAAGCTGATATTGGTGTGGGAAATGGGTTTAACGGGGTCCTGGAAAGGAGGGAGGAGTAGATGAAGTATGTTTTATTTCCGGAAGATCAGCGAGAAGGTGGTGAATAAGTTGCGGAGTACCAAAGATGGTGGTAATGGGGAAAAGGTTAGTTAAGGATAGTATTATGTTATTAGTAAGGGAAGGGGACAGTGTTTCCCATTCATGATAATTCATTGGAGGAGTTTCAATTCAGCATAGTGTGTCTCCGGAACATTCCTCTGAGGAGACACCTAGTTGCGATGTTCAGGCAGAAGTCTCTGCTTATTTTTTCTCGTTTCCCATAGAGGTACGCAGAAAAATGAGCTGAGATTCCATACCATAATAGCTCCCAATGTGTGCAGTCGGACATCAAGGTGATGTCAGGTGGCACATCGATTCGAATTGAATCTCCCCTATTGAGTCAGTTCCGTGGGAGCGGGGAAAGTGTTCACCATGTGGCTGCCTCTCATGCTAGAGTGCCTTGCTTTTTACTGTGTTGTCATTTTCTAGGCTCAGTCATATGAGTTGATGACTGTCAATAGAGTTTCTTGCTTTTACATGACATATTGGAAACTCGCATAACTGACCAGCAGAGCTAGATTAAGACCCCATGGGGCCCTAGGCTACATTCTGGTTTGGGCCCCCTTACACACTCTATTTTCCAGAAGAATCTGGGCCCTGGGCAGAATCCTAGGTTGCGTAATGTATGATCCAGCTATGCTGGAGGAAAGCTGACAAGGCTGCTGGGAGAGTGGGAGGAACAAGGAGTGTCAGGATACTTGCTATTGAAAGGAACGGCAGTGACAGTAAAGGGATAGGTTAACCAATAGCCTATCACGCTTCTCTCATCAGTTTTATCTCCAATAGGGACACTTTCAATGGAGGAGAATGAAGTAAAGAAAAAAGCAAGCAAAGACATCATGTGAAGCAAAAATCAGGGATGGCAAGCAGTATCATATGTCAGATAAGCAGAAG
Organism: Mixophyes fleayi; assembly: GCF_038048845.1. NCBI lineage: Eukaryota > Metazoa > Chordata > Amphibia > Anura > Limnodynastidae > Mixophyes > Mixophyes fleayi. Next base: position 271,177,947 of record NC_134403.1, read on the forward strand.
TCAGCAGCAAGTAATCAGAGAATAGATTTGAGTGACACACCTACATAACTAGTGTTATAGTTAACTAAAGCTAGTTAAGCAGTAACTTCCATTTCCATAGTCACTTGGTGGTAAGTGTAATGATAGGAGGTGTGATGTCACTTGCAAGGAAGGCAATAGTTCTATCAATAGTTGAATTTAAAGATAAGCGAACATGTTCTGGTGCTTTGTTCTGATACACATTTAAAGCTACTGGCCCTATTGTTTTTATTTTAGTTGAATGATTATATATATCTTTTGTGGTACTTTGAATAGTTTCTGCCCATGTGGCATGGCAAAGCCAATAATGAGTCCCTAGCTTATTGTGTTTTAACCACAATTTACTCATGTCATATTTCTCTACGAACTTGTTTAATTATAAAATAAAGTCCTTCTGTCAATGGACCCTTAGGTATAAAATTGCAGTTTTGGCCGGAGACAAAAATAACCAGATGGCATGAAAATGTATAGATTTTTTTAACCACTCACTCATCAGAAAGTAATAATTTCAGTGCTATATTTTGCAGGTGATATTCATGCCGTACCGTAGCTCTGTCTGCACCCTAAGATGGAAAATCCTCATATTTGCATAAGAACACATACATTTTGCACTCTCACGCTAACGCTGACCCTGTGAATGAATGCATACTTAGGCTGATGAGTTGTTTCACAAACCATGGCAATTTGTTTACGCTAATAGTGCTAAATGTGTTTAAAAGATGATTTGGGACAATCAGGGAATGCTTATGAATATTTTATTAGGCCTGTGCTGGCTCATTATTTGTGAGTAGAATGTGATAACTATGACAGTCTACTGTCTCCAGAATTGCCGCGTCAGCCCAGAACTGTGTGATAAGATTACTACATTGTGGAAGAAATGGTTATTAAGGTAACTATATCTTTAGCTGTGATGCCTCATGCTGCTTGTCATTAACTCCTTCATTGCTGAAACTTTGGATCTCATTTAGCAAACCAAGTTCTCTCATTTTGCTTTTTTTTGCTCACCAAATCAGTCCCCTGATTTCTATGCCACTGTGAGGACACTGGGATTGGAAGCAAAGCTCACTAGATACTTGTTCCTCTAGGTTCACAGGTCACACATGTAAGGAGACAGGGAAGAGATAATAATTCCTTTTATTAAACAAAGTGCACACACTTAGTAAAATACAACAGTGCTCCCAAAGGAGAAACTTGTCCCCTACCAAATATATCAAGTGTCAGAAAACTCCCCAACAAAGTCCCCAGCAGGTTACCTCCCAGCACAGAGGCCTCGCAGGCCCAAACTCCTAGTAATAAAATCCACAGTTGAAAATCCAAGTGGGCCAGGGGTTCTGATCCATAAGGTGGGTCTGTGTATCTTGCTGATCCCAACCGCTCTGCCAACTCTCCACCAGCTTGGTGGGACCCTGGCTATTAGTCTCTCTACTGATGTAGGCTCACCAATTCCCCAGAATCTGCGAATGTCTCCCGATGGAGTGGTGAAAGAACCAGTTCTAGAGGTACACTGTCCGGTCTGTCTCAAGAAGCTCCTGCTTCAATCATTCATTTCTGGCCCTGAGAGAATACGGTTACTCTCAATCAGTCCAAGTCCTTGCTCTTTCAAGATTCTCCAACAACATCACCCCCTCCTCAGACATCTCCTTTCTGTCCCTTCTCACAAGACACCCAATCCTGGCCACCTCCCTGGGTCAACCCCCGGATCATTGTCCTCTTGTGATTGGTGGTGTGAAGAGTTTGGGTGGTAACAAGGGTGGAAGTGGAGCATGACATCAGTGGTCTCCCACATGCAGTGATGGTGCCAATCAGACTGTACTGAAGACTTGCTGGAACAATAATTAGCAAACAGGGAGAGTCCATCTCCTGATTTTAGATAAGATCCTGACTCTTTATAACCCCTTCCATTCTTTTTTGATTTCACAAGGTCCACAGCTATGTCACACTTCCTGTGAGCTGCCTCCCCGTCCCTCTCTGGACACCTCAGCAATAACAGATCTGGCCACCAGGCGGCATCTAATAATAGAGTGGACCTCGGTTGTTCATTGTGCCCACTGATGATAGACCGGGTTGGCACGATATTCCCAATATAAGGTCCGGGTCTGTCACAGCCACTTTAAAGCTAAAACTAGACAAAAAATAAACATTGATTTATTCTATTCAACATCAACAAATCCCAAAGTAAAAATTATTATTTGCAATAGCTCTTTAAAATAAATAAATAATTAAGTAACATATGTCGGGCAGATACAATGACAACGTAGAACAAATGAAATGACAAGGAAAGACCATACTATGAAATATAGCCTGAACAACTAACCTTTGATCTATATCCATCTGTCATTTTATTTATCAATAATCAATACTCCATTTGAAGTTAAACTTTAGTCACTTTCACTTTTAATTGTAGAGGACTGTGAGTGAATAAAGAATTAATGATCTAATGCTTATTTGTGTGTGTGTGGTGTTAGATACTATGTATTGAAGATCTGTTTTTGGTAGTCCTAAGTATAGCAACGAGTTGACTGATCACTGTTAACAGTTGCCTCATAGTTATCATGATTGAGTATGCCAGGCTGGGACATGTTGGAGATCTTTGGTGAAAACAGAGGATTTAAATACTTGCACTGCTTTTTTTATTTTTGGTTTACATGGGAGTCAAAAATTTCATGAGTTCTAGTTCCCCTAAAGTGAACTTTCTTTCCCTTTGATTGATGAAGTCTAGAGACTGATATGAGTGTCATGTGCAAGTTCAAGTTTTAACTTGCCAATAGGCAAGTGGAGGCAGAGTACTGACCTACACCATGACTGTATGGTGTAATGGCATTCTTCTAAATGACAAGGTAGCTTGGGATCTGCGAGGGAGGCTCTAGATCACAATAAGCACCGTGCAGAGCTGAGATGAGACTAAGAGTACTAGAAACACGTAGGATCCAATAGTGCATCAAGATTGACGCTGCTGGTTTGACATGCCAAAAGAGTGTAGGGAGATTGTCTGGTCACCCAGATCAGGTGGCTGTAAACTGTGTTGTCCAGCTAAATGGAAAGATACCTGGTGCTGGAAAGTGACAATGTAAAGGTCGAGTGGAATGAAACAATCCCCAATTTGACTGAATGTCAATTCTGACAGTATTCATTTCTTGCAACTAAGTGAAGAGCTGGAGGAGTAGATAAAAGAGTGTGAATTCAAATTCATGGTTGGGGTCCATTCGTCTAACAACTGTATGTTGAACTGCGTTACTACACCTGTGTCATCTCAACAGATTACTCATCTTGTATATGCAGTGGTTTTACCCTTTAAACCCAACAGAGGCTGACAAAGGATAAAAGAAGGCTGATCTAGCCTAAGAGAGACCAAAGCAAGATGCAGGTGCATACAGTACGTGAGAAGCACTTACACCACCATACCAGCACAAGTGGCTACTCATGTATAAGATATACGTGGTCTAATGTGATCGGTTGCTATTGACAAGCATATCATATTTATGATCATTTGGACACTGAGGTGCACTGTTCCATGGAATGATAGAAATTTTATCATATGATGTTTGAGCATTTAATATTGCCGTTCTTGCTCCATTCTCTTATAGCTATCTACCCATCTATTGATTCACAGTGTGGTTCTGCAAAAAATTGCTTTAAAAATACAATGTTATGTTTTATGTCTGGGTAAGTCAGGCACTTTTTGATATGTAAAAGTTTATATATACTTATATATGATCGACTTGCACTTTCATGACATTAAAAAAAAGAGAAAAAAGGAATTGTTTGAAGTAAAGTCTTCTGTATTCAGTGCATTCTCTATCCTGCAAATAAAATGAAAATAAATAATGCAATGCTTTCTATGTATGAACAGCAAATAAAAAAGGGAGAAAGAAAATACAGTGCACATGAATCTGAGAGGATTTTACACATAAACAGCTTTTACGGGGAGAATATAAGACTTTTTTCCCTTGATAAACCCTTGCTAGTACTAAAGGAATGACATAATTGGTTAATCGTCTTTATGACATGAAGCTTTGCAGGGCTATAAATGGCTTTAAGGGATTTAAATCGCAAATCATGAATATTTGTCCTTCTCATGTTCTATCGACAGGACACATAAAAAGTCAAATCCCACTAATTGATTTACCATAAAGATTCTCTGCATCATGAATGCAACTGAATATTAATTCATTTACTAACTTGTTAAATATAAAGAAACATTCAGGGTTATACCGAGGAGATACTATACATATACTCTAACTATTTATCTATCTATCTATCTATCTATCTATCTATCTATCTATCTATCTATCTATCTATCTTGGTGTTGCTTAATTCTATAGCATTAACTTATAAAGTATGCACACTAGGTTGTAGTTGAAAAGCATACAAAAGCAAAGCAGTCCTTCAGCACTCAACCATTTTGATGAGTGTAAGGTGTAAATAGTTCAAACAGAAATTTCAAAATTCTTGAGTGTTGTCTGACTTTTGCTGTTGTCTATGTTTTCAACTACACCGTAGCAAGGATTATGCAACATAATATTATATATAGGGAGGTTTAGTGGTCTGCCTTTGGAGACTACTCTCTACCCATCCATCCAAGCCTGGTGGTCTTAAGGGTTTAAACAAAGCCAATCTGAAAGTTTGCAGTATCTGAAAAGACTCCCCACTAAATGTGCAGAAAAACAGGCAGGGATTGGTTCCATTTAAGGATATTATGCAGAATAGTATGTACAGTATAGGACTAGTCCAGTGGGCCCTTGGCTTGGTGTGGGTGACCATTTTTTGCATCACTTTAGGCTTCTACACAGACTACTTCAGTGAGCATTGCGTCCTCACAGTGTCTGTTCTTACTACATTGTATTTTCGTATTTAATCAACCTTTTGCAACATATTGATATGCTGCAGACAATAAGCCCGTCCCACAATGCACCAGCTAACCTGCATTTTGGTCACTGTTCTTAACTGTTTGCCTTGGTTCTCCCTTCCTGCATTCACTTGCTGGTCTGAACTGAGCATGCGCACACCTGGTCTTTTCAAACTCCCTGCATTCTCTTCATTAGCTAATTGCTTATAACCTCTGTCTATTTAAAGCACCTGCTTCTCTAATAAGGTGCCAGATCTTCAGGTATCCTTACCTGTTAGTACGCTGTTCTCTCTGGCTCCTGTCTGCACATCGGTATCCTGTGTTACCCGTTCCACGATCAAGACCTGTGGTATTATTGCATGAACCTTGTGCTTTATCATCAGTCCCATCCTCAAGCTATTTGCTTTCCAGGGATCACAGTGCATCAGTTCTCTGTAGTTCACCACCTCTCAGTTGATATCCTGTGTTACCTGTTCCACAATCAAGACCTGCTGTATTGTTGCAGGAACCTCGTGCCTCATAATCAGTCATGTTATCAGATATTCGCTCTCTGAAGACATCAATGCTTCAGTTCACTGCCATTCACCTGAACCTCTGCATTTATCGTCCAGCAGTCCTGCTCCACTCTACGGTTCCATTTTACCCTGCTCTAATCCACCTTAGAGGACCGCAACCTCCGGCTACATAGCAGCTAAGTCCATATTCCCTTGCGGGGATCCCTGGTGAATAGCTCTCTACCGTTAGACTCCGCACCTCTCTGGGGGTGTCTATCTAGAGCAGGGCTTCGAGGTCTATTCCAAACTCAGGCGCCGTAACAAAGCCTAAAAGTGTGCAAGTCTGGAACAAATGACTGTTGTGATATATAGGGAGCTTTTCATTTACCATTTAAGAAATTACTGAATTACAGGTCTACTTTAAAGGAAAACTCCAGATTTAGACAATATTGTTTTCAAGGCATTTTTAATCTAATAGTCCTGAGATATGACAGCGGAACTGCTGTACATATGCAATTGTTTCCAATGCTCGCACCTGAGCTTATCTGTTGTCATATCCAAGAAACAAACATAAAGCAATCTTCCTATAAGATAATTTTACCTGATACTGGAGTTTCCCTTTAAGCTGATCTCATGGGTATGATGACTAGGAGCAAGCAATCATATTTAGATGAATAATCTTCTTCAGCAGAATATGAGATACATATACAACATATACATTTTAATCATTTAAATCGAAGAAATACATTTCTGGGGTGAAAACACATTTTACTTGTTCAGCCATTTATTATTCATTATGTGCTTTCAGTTGGTAAATTTAATTTCATCTTATATTCTATGTTGCTGGTGAGGTTTTAGGAAAAAGTTATACATTACATAGTCCTAACATTAGCCCAAGCACAGTGTCTAATCCAACCGAAGGTTTACTTAACTGTAAATCTAGCTCAATCTCTAAAATGTAAATAACCAGCTCTTGGCCTAGGAGCCAACTTAATCACTGGGCTTTCACTGTATTGCTGCTGTCCCTGAAATTAACCTAATTAAATGCATTAACTGAAAAGTGCTTCTATTTAATAGATAAAATGGTTATTAATTTTCTCTCTTAATTTCCTCTTAACCCACTAAATAAGGGAGAAGTTTCTGGGAGTGTATGGGGAGGGAAGAGTAAGCAGTCGTGCTGGCTAGCAGTGCTCTGTGCTCTGTCTAATCAGCCAATTAGATACATTTCTCATTTTATATTAAGTTGTGTGGAGAATGTACTGGGCAGGGGAAGCACAACTAACAGAATAAATAAATACATAAGGTCAGATTGGGTGGAGATAGAGGGAGCAGGAAATGGTGTATAATGATGTCTCTATAACTGTGCATTACTACTACAGCCATAATACTGTTACTGCTGTCATATTACTTGTCACTTACACAACTGGCATGTTATCAGGCATTAATACCTCAGGTTGTTTTTTAATGGCAATTCTGTTACTGCTGTACAGTTTAATGGGCACCAATATTACTATTGACATTTTGATCATTAAAACTACTAATGGTTTACTAAAGCTACTGTTGGCATATATACATTGGAATTACTACTACAGCTATACATATTCCTGGACATTACTATTACTATTGGATATATTACTTTCTATTGGTGCTGCTGCTGTGGATAATACTGGGTATTTAAGTACTGCTGGGCCTATTATTATGGATAGAGAAAGTAACATTTATGAATTACTATGACTGCAGCAGTGGCTACTTGATGACTTGGAAACACACTGATGAAATATGCCGGTCTTGAATGTTAAATTTGATATTGAATTTTTCCCCTGAGTATCTTGGAGACCTACTGTAGGAATAAGTGTCAGACTGATAAGTGTTGACAGTTCCAATTGCATTATGCTTAATGCTGCTAATGTTGTCTTATGAATCACCCAAGAAAAGATCCAGAATACGAGTTGCCTACCCTCACTTATAAAGCCCTGTTTAATTCATCCCCCTTCTACATCTCCGACCTTGTCAAGAAATATTCCTCTAATCACACATTATGTTCTGTCAACACTCCTCATCCCCTATCACCACCTCACACTTCCACCTACAGGACTTTGCCTGCTCTGTTCCCCACTCCTGTGTTCCCTGCCCCACCTAATCAGACTAGCAGTTAACCTTGAACCTTTCAAAAGCTTCCTCAAAACTCACCTTTTCACACTTGCCTACCTGGCCCCATCTTTAGACAATTCCCTCCTCACACACCACCTGCAACTTTCACTCCACCTTTATCATCTACCACCCTAGTCCTCTTAATCTTAACTCTGACAAGTTTGGCTCTCTCTAAACCTTATCTCCTCATCCTCTTTGTAATGTTTCCATTGTTTTGCTGTCTCTTCTTATGTAGTTGCTTTTTCCATATTATCTTGAATCGGTTTTTATTGATTCTATTACTTCTTTTGTCCCTTAATATCTGTATTTTCTTCTGTTTATATTTTGTTGATTGTGAGGCATGGCAGATTCTGTGGCACCATATAAATAAATTAAGATGATGTTGATTCCTATATAATCTATTCTTGCAATACTAGGGCCAACATATGATGACCCCTATGTATTACAGGTTGTCCACCACTGAATTAAAGCTTGATTCAGACTGTGGAAATGAAGCAGAAATGGCACTAGTTGTGGTGTTAGCATGCTTGTGAGTTTAAACAATTGTTTGGAACTCCCGCAAGAAGGTCACAGACTTTGCAGCTGTACACCAACAGGTAACGTCCCCACTGGGCAGCCGCTAATATAAGAAAGGCAAGAAAGTAAGGGATGAGACACACATGTAATCAGACCCAGGCCAAATGTTGTCAGCACAGATTCAATGTCAGGAAATAAGCAGGAGGCCTGTGTCGCAATCAGACTTGGATGGTTGGAAGATACCAGGTCCGAAATTGGACATAAATGTAACTATACAAACTACCACAACTAGCCATAACCTGTCAGGAAAGTAATCCTATAAAGCTGGTGCCAGCTGACACAAGCAGAAGCAATTTGATGTGTACTATACATAGAAGGATAGAGGTGCTAGTGAGCACCTAACTAGAACAGGAGAATGTCTGATAAAGGGGACAGAGTAGCTTCCAGGGACACTGACAAGTATAACGGTATGAGGTAAAGCTGAGAGAATGGAAGACTGTGAATAGTTCTGGCATCTAATGTGTGATTTCGATACAAGCAAATGTCCTTCTACAAACAATAGGCAATGCATCTTTATGAGGATGGCTGCTTCTTGACTCTATTTTGTCTCCATTAGGTACATGTAAATGATCAAGGTATGTATTATACATATATATATAATGGTTTATAGCAAAAGACGGGCATAACTTTTCTGGCATCAAATATAAACAATCCCAGTTGGACCAAATAATTGGAAGGTGCTTCTGACTGAACTGATAAATTATGCCCCAAATATAGGGAATTTATCTTTAATTCAAATTTTTAATACAGCAAGTGTTCCAATCTCTGAATGTTTTGGCCCATAACAGTATCACCACATGGGAGTTTTTTTAAGGCAATTAATGTTCAGTCTAGAAACCTAAAATGAATGTTAACAAATGGACCTGTACACATACACTTTGCTTCACATCAATTCCGATATTGCCTGCAGCCTTCAGAAGTCAGAAGTCTTAAGACTAAGTAAAAAATAATGGAGTTCTATGGTCACGCTCATTAAGTGCACAGTACACTATTATGTAGAGTGATATTACTTTGCTACATTTAGTAATGCCTGTCAGGTGTCAGCTATACCCTATTGTAATTTCTGTTTCTCACTAGTGAATTCCTTTTTATCTTCTATTGTCTTATTCTTCCTATCTGAAAAAAGAGCAACATATTTACATGTCAAAAGGTTGAAGACTCCAGTTTTCTACTTTTCCTTATTTCTTTTTGATCCAAATGTAAATTACACAGCACACGAGCTGCAACATCGCCAACTGCTAGACACTTTTTCTTATAGCTCAGTGGTGTGGATGACATTTAAAATACAAGTTCCATCAGTGAGACTCATGTGGTTGCCATAGAGACACTAGTGGGGAGTCTTCTGTTGTATCAGCTGCTCCCCTGGAGAGCTAGATGCTCACTGCAGCTCTGACTTATGTCTCTCTGTGTCATCACAGCACTGGGAACACCAGAAATGGCTGGGAGGGAACGAAAAGCTCATCGTCAAAGAGCCAGCCATGAAAGAGAAAAGACTTACAGTTAGCTGCTATGTACAAGAGAAAACCATACGTTTTCACTATATAACTTTTATATTCTTAACTTTTATTTTTTTTTGTTAAGTATTCTTAAAATTGATGTCCTTAGTACTTTTTGGGAAAAAGCAGCAGGTAAATTTCTCATTGGACTGTCCAAAGTTTTATTGGTTTGTCCCAGATTTTTTGTGTACATGGAAATAATATTTATAATAATAATAATAATAATAATAATAATAATGTTTTTTTCAAGACTGATCACATGTCATTTTATTCTATATAGTTAATTATAAGGCTGTATTACATTTTTCTGGGTTTATTTAAGATTAATATGCATTATAATAAAGTTCAGAATATATGTAAAAGTGGGGATTGTAGGACCCCACATGACCTTGGAAACAATTTTAAAATCTTGGCAACTTTGCAATTCCACAATTTGATTCTCTGCTAATTATGCTCCTGAGCTCTGCACTCAGCTATGTACTAAGGAAACAATTACAACAATAAAAAAATAAAAATAAAAAAAAACCTGTATGTTTAAACTGCACTTGTATTTTATTCAGAGCTATTGCTACTAGGTTTCTCAAAATAACCAGGACCCATTCACACACCATTCATTGTTATTTCTGCCATGAACATGCTATAAAGTAATAAGTTTAGAACATTAATAGAGAACATTTTTTTAAAAAACTTAATTGAAGCATAATTGTTTATTTAATTACCCTCATGCCTTCTAGTAGACAAAATATATGCATATAAGTAATAGTTTCTAACCTGACATTTGTCAATCAGTTTATAGAGATAGCAGTTGGAGCACTCACATCTCCCTTTTCTATTCAACATAACTTTGCAGACAGAGAAGACTGCTGCAGTGTCTTAAAAACGACACTCAAAATTGATTCCAAGTGGTTTGTCACTCCAGTTTGAAAATTTGCCATAAACTCTCAAACTTTAGATAGAATAAAAGATGTGAGCTAATTTCGAGCAAGATGAACAGGTTCAACAATGTTTAACCATGTTGTAGATTAAATGGCTACATACTATAGTATTTTAATGTTTTTGTATGCAAATGGCAAATTTGAACCTGAACAATGTTCACTGTTAAATTTAAAATAAAAATAAAAAATACTCTCAAATCTATTCATATAAACTTGAACAGGCTGAAAAGGCAACACTGCACAATTTTTTCAAACTTAAACTTAGTTTGCACTTTGAATTATAGTTATTAGCTATAAACTAACTCCATGGTGGTCGAACCATAAACAAATTGCAATATTTTAGAGGTGTTGAGCAAAAGTTCCAGATCGTTGAACTGGACCGGTGATCAAATTTCAAACTGACTCAAATAGTTTGAGCATCTCTTCTCCCTGCAATACCATTAACCCGTAGGTCTCATGCAAAATGTTGCATGGTTTGTAAATGCATTTTATATACATTTTCACAGAATATGTGATGTGCTGATGCTCATTACTCTTGTAATGCTTTTGTGATGCAATTCTAATACTTTTTTTTGTTCATAAACATGGACTTATTTCTCTTTGCGCAGTAACATGTATTTTACACATTGCTGGCATTTTTAGTGTGGTTCTTATTCTTTTATTCTTTTGATGCTATTTTTTGCCAAAACTTCTTTATACTATTTTTATAAACGCTGTGCTAATCAACACAGATAAACACATGGATCTGAACGAGTCCCACTGACTTCAAGTTTTGCACATTGGTGTGAAAGGACTCCTAGTGCTGCAGAGAAGCTGATAATCTCCCCAAAAGGAACAGAAACATATATTTTTAATTATCAATTAGAGTATATGAATTTCAACAAAATTATGTCAACTTCAGTTGAATCAATTAAACAGTAATTTTAAAAATATAAATTATAAAAATGACAACGAACAATGGACAATGATCTTTAGACTTAGGGCTGTCCCTGATCTGGTTTATATTTTAATCTTATTTCCAGGGTGTAGAGATTGGGTGCAGCAAGTAGCAGTGTAGTTATTGAAGTAATAATGTTTTTTTAAATATTTTGTCAAAACTTGCAAGATTTCAGTCCACCAGGAAAAAAAATCTTCTAAGACTTTAATAACGAACATAAAATAATCATTGATTACATCCTAGATTGATTTCCCCAGTTTTGTGTAACTGTTGTTCTAGGATCTGTCTGGCAACTAACGGGTTAAAGATGCAATCCATAGCACCTTATTCTAAAGCAATGATGCGAAGTGTCAGGTTTTATCTGCTTTCTACAGCTGCATCGCTCTGGAACAGCGTTGTGCAAGCTGTCAATAAGGTTTCCCATTAAATTAAATGGCTTATTGACCGAATGAAGCTGGTGCAAGCAGGATGATAGTGAGGGAGTTGTAAGGAATACTTTCCCAGATGCAAACATTCTCCCGGTCACTGCTCACTAAATCAGTCTATAATGGAGTTTGAAATCCCACTACAAGGCTTGTGTTCTTTTTTTATTTGTTTTTAATTTGTATCAATGGCAATTCTGTCTCCTTCAATTTGTGTCATGGCTGGACAGGTGCAGACCTTGAGCTCTTCTCTCTTGAGCAATGTCTTTGAGGACTGCAAATCAGTCTTACTCTATTAACTGTTCTTCGTTCTGCACTGGACGTGAGGTGCTCTGGGGCACGTGTAATTAAACACATGGTAAAATGGGGAAATAAATAAATGATTACACATGAAAACTAGACAACGGAATAGACCTAAATTTTCACCAAAGAACAGGGTTTTGCAAAGCAAGAGTGCAGGAGTTGTAGGGGAGTCAAAGTTTGCACTGGCCAATGGGAGTCTTTGCATAGAGCAAGGGAGTTTCCTTATTAAGTAGAGTGTAAGTGCATTAGGGTATCTAGTTTTGTGAAGCAATGCAGAAATGAGGTTTCATTTTCAATCACTGAAATGAGATAGAGGTGAAGAACATGTATTTTTAGGAGCATTTGTTGCCGGAAGGGGAACAGCCACATCCACTCCCCCAAAAAGTTGAAACTGTTCATTTTGCCCGAATTTAGCTAAAGTTTTGAGAGTTTATTATGATTTTTCAAACTTTAGAAATGGTCCACAAATTGGTTTGAGAACCGCTTTGAAACAATTTCAATTCAGTTTTAGAACTATTAACAGAATATTGAGGGGGGGGGGGGGGATTGATATGTAGTTTTTAAATGGTCATAACCTGAATGTGGTTTTAAAACACAAACTGCAGTATTTATCAACCTGCGATTTGCATAAAAACACATCTCATGTGTGCTTTCAATTACACAAATCTTAAGGTACTAGTAAATCTAGGGTTTATATCCTTCCTGAGTATATATGTGTCAATCATTATTATTATCAAATCAAAACTGCACCCGACTTGTGTAAGGTATAAAATATTTGACTTTTCTCTGCAGTTTACCTTGCAGTTTGATAAACTGCCACTTGATAAATTGTACACATTGGACAGGCCTCATACCTCCATTACGGTTTCAGATCTAATGGATTGAAATAATGTGTGATTTTGAAAAACTGCACAGCTTGCAAACCGCACATCAAACCACAGGAGAAAGGCAAATCACAGTTTAGTATTTATTTTTTACCTATATATTTTCTCTTTATATTTTATTGAAAAGGTTGGAAAATATATAGCTGTATTTGAATAAATGTGGTCTACGAGGTCATGTGAAAATTTATTATCAAGTGGGGATTAAAATAGTTTACTCTGTTGAATGCATCATACGGGGTTGGCACTACTAGCAAGAAACTGGTAGGCGAAAACATTTCTACCACAAACATTCTAATAAATTGTGGCACTATAAAGTGTAACAGGTGTCACATTACACTACGTGTACACTTGTGTCTTAGAGGAGGGCTTCCAAATGCTTGATTTCAAAATAAAGAAAAATAAAGACCAAAAAAAGGAAACTATAAAGCTATAAAACACCTACAACAGACACTTTTTATCATGTTCCGAAAAAGAACACTCAAAAGACGGATGAGTTCACTCTATTAAACCCATACTCATTCCCACGGAGATATGGACCGGTTGGCCTGGTGCAGGATAACATTTTCCACCGGATTGGGTACCTACTTATCAGAGAGTGGTTCCTGAGCCTCCCGCCCAAGTCTTCGGGTTGCAGCAAAGAGACGCTCCAGGAGGTCTAGTTGAGCTTGGTGGAGAACAAAGGGCACCCATTCGTAAGGTAGTAAATGTTAACTTCCGTGTTTCAAATTTCAAGAGATAATTTTTTTTTTCATGTAGTCTCTGTTCTGACCATCAGTTAACCCATGAGTGTCTCGAGAGAAAGTGGTCCTCCAACTGACTGGCATTTCTGGCACAGCATGACCGACAGCTAGAGGGGGTAAATTTCCCAGGCTTCCTTTGGGTGGCTGGCTTCCCTGATCCAAAGTGACAATGGCACTTTTAGAGGACATATTGAAGAATCTAGCGTCATATAATGAACTCACCTGGCACCATTTAAAAACAAATGAAGCAACATTTAATAACACCATACAGTTATAAATATTCCCAGATATGTTGCAGGAGGGGATACTAGGTAAACTTAACTTTTATTTCGATGCCCAGTACCCTGCTTTCACCACAAGCCCTTAAAAAAAACTTGTTCACCTGTATAATACATAAAGTGTGTGCATTGTAACTTATGAAAGCATTCACATTGCCATTATTACATAATAAACAGGCATTGCTGTCATAATACTAGCTAAGGCATGCTGAACTTTATAGTTCCTTAAAACATGAAGAGCCACATGTTACAATTCACTTTATAAGAGAGGTATTGAGAGATATCAGCTGAGTGCCCAAACCCCCTTTACATCAATAGTGCAATTCTCCAGAATGTAAGGAAAGCTTACATTAATGTAGTGAATTCCACATAAAACTGACTTTTCAGTTTTGGGTAGAATTCTCCTTTTATCCAAGTACCTATTTATCCTTCCCTCATAAAATAGGAAGAAAAGCTGAAAATGCACTATTTAGCCACTTCTGATTGGCTGCATGTTGCATCTTTTGTCATTTCCATTTCGACTGTTGTAGGAAAGAAAATTTCCATTTTGATTTTTAACACAGTAAATAATAGATGTGGGGGTGTTTTTTAGTGCACTACTTATATAGAAAATCTGACTTTTGCATTTTTAAATAACACTGTCAAGACACTATTCTCTTTTCATTACATTTCATATCAGGTGGGAGTGGCATCCTCTGCTCCTCAGAATGAAAGTGTGGCACTTTGCTGTGTAGCTCTGATATGGAGGAGCAGCAGGTTGTTGCTTCACATGTAAGAAGCTGCTGGCTGCTTCTCCTTCATGCCATTGGCTGGCGCTCCATGTGGAGGCACCACAAGGGCATAACAACACTGGAGGAGTGACAATATTTCACTCAAGTGTTTTAGGTGCCCCCTAACCAATGTCGCTCTAGGCATTCAGCCTAGATTCGTCTAATGGTAAAGCTAGCCCGGATTAGGCTAATTCAACATTAGCAAATATTACTAACACTGTCAAGCCACATTTATACGCTATTGTTGGGTGGAAGTATACACCTGACATACATTTGGCACAAATACTTTTATTTTTGAACTGGATGAAGCTAAGATACAGCCAACTCAACATATGCTCCTACGTATGTTTTTTTTGCGTGGGTCTTCTTCTGGCAAACTGTGTGTCCACACCATCGTTGGGCGTAAGTATACACAATTGTACACCCAATGCAGAAATATTGCTGGTTTTGACCTGCATGAATCTTGAGATACATACAACTTAACCTGCACATATAACTACTCTTTTATTATGTGACAGGATTTTTATACATACGTCTGCAAGGCATCCAACTCTAAACAAGGCTCCCCATGTCCAAGGCACAACAGGCATTCTTGCACACAATAAAATGCTCTGCACACCTGCATATTCTGTGTTCTACAAAGACAAGTAATTGTAGTCCTTACCATGAATTGTAATATGTATAATTGTGTCCCTTAAATGGAAAATGCTTAACAACCAGTTAGTCAGTTATCAGTCTCAAAGACTTCGCAGACTTCCACGCGATGATTCACAAACCATTCAGGTCCAACATAAACACACTGCTTTACAGAAATGGCTGGATAAACACTGTTTTTTTGGCAAGTTAAATTATTAGTAATTGTACTTCTTTAGCATGAGTTTGGAGAGCAATACAAAGCACATATAAAATGTAAAATAAATAATAATCAATGATATGAATCATTTTTAAGTGAACACCTTTTAGTTCTGGCTGTTTACAAGAATACATCATTAAATGCATTTGCAGAATGGTTGAGCCATTTGTCTGTTCAAATTGATCTATAAGTTTAGTTATTTAGAATAAGGGGCTGTGAGGGCCATTTACTTACTTTGTTATATTGGTTGTATTGTACTGTCCCATATAACATGCATCTGCTTGGTGTAAAAGGCGTCCCATTGAAAGCAGGGCTTTTTTCTCATTGTATGCTACGAACGGCGTTCCGGCACCTTTTTCACAGGGTTTGCGGATTCTCCGCTGGCCTTTAAAAAAAAAACAAAAAAAAAAACCAAACACCCTATGTCCGGCGCGGCTGCGCCCGCCTCCCTTCTCCATTTACAATGAATGTCGGGCGTGACATCATCACGCACATCACGCCTGACATTCATTACAGACGGAGCAGGGAGGAGTGGTCAGCGGATGAAGATGAGCGCCGCCGACAGTGACAGAAGACTTGAAAAGAAAACAGAAGAGAACAAAGGAGGCAATAGAAAGGTAAGTCAGAGAAAGAATAAGAAAGGGGCGCCGGTTTAAAGAAAGTGGTAAAAAAAAGAAATGGTGATGAAAAAAAATTAAAAATGCCAGCATGAGTGGGATAAAAAAAATAGTAGGGTCACAGCATGAAAAGGCATGGGGGAGAAAAATAATGAAAAAGGACCACAGTTTGAAAGAAAGGGGAGATAAAAAAAGGCAAAGGGAAGAAAAAGAATGAGAAAGGGGCTCATAAAAGACATAAAAACAGCATGATGTGTGCAATGTGAATGTGAGGAAATCTAAAAAGTTTATTATATGATTTGTTTTAAATGAAGCAAAGCATTATTGAATTCTTTTTGGCAGGGGAGCTCCAGACATGCTAGCACCGGCCCTGTCTGTAGCAACACCGCATCTGTGTGCGTCCTGTTTCCAGCAGTGACATCACTCACGCTGTCAGTGAGGGGAGCCGCGATCTTGCAGCGAAGCGAGACTAGAGCATGTAAGGTAAGTACAGAGCATGTAGCATAATCCTGCTTTGTAATATGTAGTTGTTATTTAAGGTTATTTGAGGTTCTCCATCAAAGTGCCGTATTGTCCTTTTATGTCAGGTCAAGTTTTTTCAATTTTAAATTATAATTTTAAACCATTACATCTGTATTTAACATGGTCTAAAGCAATATACTTAACAGAGAGGGCATTTCTTATAAAGCTGTACCCTACAATAACCTGCAATTTATCACATGAAAAGTTTTTGTACATATTTTGCTAAAGGCAATAACCAAAAACTTGGGCTTATATGTTGACTGATATATTGAGCAAATCCAGACAAAGCGGAGTTTACAATGCAAATGTGTCCATTTTTACTCAATAACCTGGTTAGTTTGTGTAAAAAGTCATTCTACAAATGGGCCAAGTTAGCAGTGGGTATGTGAGGCACAATTTGTATTTAATACATGTGTGGAACAGGTTCTGTATATAAAGGGCTAAAGTGACATCAATGGATTCCAGTATTCTGTTGTCAGGTTTTTGTTCTGTAAAAGTGTTTGTATCATATTGTTCTGGTATCTGGTTGCCCTATATATGCTATATTCATATAATTCTTAGCCAAATACCCTGATATATGATCAAAACATGATGATGTTATCATAGTATGTGCCCTGACTAAGATTTATTTCTTATTTTCTGATCTTTGCTGGCTACTGCGCCAGCTCTTACACTGCCCACTCCTTGGCTGGCTCACTGTCATATAATAGTCAGCTGGTTTGTATCTAGTCTGAGGTCCCCAAGCCAAACCATCCACTGTCAGGCAGAGAGAGGTGAAAACCAAGATCTTAATTTCCTTACTGAGCACTATCTAATCTGCCACATTATTTAGTGATACAAACTTGTAACAGCCATACTGTATGTATGGCACTGCTCAGCTTGTGGCGCTGCTCATCTTGTGATTGGTCGTGTGGTTGCGCGATGTGTGCTTACTGCAGGTGGAGACCGTTATGTTTTGTTAAACAATTGATGTGTATGGTGTGTGTACAGTGATTGAGTACTTATGAAAGGTAAATCATTTTTTTATTTGTAAAAATTGGTGTTGAATTTAAAAAATGTTATTCATTTTTAGTGTACAATTGTGACCCCAAATAGAATTTTTTTTTTGATCACAGAGAATCTGCTGCACATAAAGCAGCACTAAAAATACTTGACAAAAGCGAAAAAATTACTATTGAGAATTTTTTCTAATGTCATTATCTCAGCAAGAAATAACTGCAAAAATCTTTAGAACTGCATATAAAGTTGCAAAGGAAAATCAATCATTCCATAGTTTTGCAAATGAAATTGATCTGCAGCAACTGAATGGAGTTGAAATGGGTCGTATTCTTCATTCTACAAATGCGTGTATTAACATTGTTAATCATACAAGTGAGGAAATGAGGAAAACTGTGGCTAAAGAAATTGTTCAATCCAATAATAAAATGTCATTGATAATTGATGAATCAACCAAAATAAGCAAAAAAACTACCCTCATAGTATATGTTCAATGCTGTATCATACGTGTTGGAATGAATTCACCGATAAATTTGTTTTTGGACTTTAGAACTTGAAAAAGTAACAGCAGAATGAGCATTTGATTCCTTACTCCAGTGTCTTCACTCTTGCAGGATGACAGAAGATTATTTGAAATTATATTTGGTTTCTCTGGCCCGCAATGGCGCTGCTGTGATGTTAGGGTGTAAAAGTGGAGTGAACAAATTGCTGTCATAACGTTTTCCTTCTATTATAGTTTGGCATTGTACTAATCACAGACTAGAATTATCAGTAGGTGGTGCTGTCAAGGAAACTTTAGAAATAAATAGATTTAAATTATTTATTGATAAACTTTATGTCATATACCATGCTTTATCAAAGATTAGTAGAGAGTTACATTTATGTGCAGAATTACTGGGGGCTGAGCTGCTGAAAATTGGAAAAATTTTAAGTACTCAATGGGTGTCATCTAGTTTGCCTACAGTTTTGGCTGTGTGGAATAATTTTGAATCCCTTTAATATTATTTTGAAGAAGCAAGGCATGATCCTACAAGAGATAAAAATGATAAATGCACTTATGACGGCTTGAAAAGAAAAATCACATCTACCGAATTTTTATTGGACCTAGGATTGATGTGTGACGCTCTCCAAGAGTTCTCAGAATTAAGTTTGGAGCTACAGTACCGTATCATTGACGTATACAAGGCAAATAATAAAATTAAAATACTGGTACAAGTTTTTGAACAGAGAAGACAGAACTTTGGCCCTATTATAAATGCACTGTTGATGCTGTACGTGATCTTCACTTTTGTGGAGTTTTACTTCACGAAAAAGATTCAAGAAAGGATCCTCCCATTGACCCAAATACATTTTGAACAAAATTGGAAGAGTCAATCGAAATAAGATTGGTGATAACAAAGACGCTGAGTTGGCGTATTGGTCTCGTGTACTTGATCCAAAACATTGGCCTGAAGATGTTAATACTCAACTGACATTTGGAGAAGTGGAAATTAGAAACCTGTTGTCAATCAGACTGCAACTAAATGAAAGAGAAATGATTTGTGGATTCCGTGAATACATTCTCGAAAAGATTTATCCAGAAAAACTGTTGCATTTGATACGGCCTCTGAATACCATTCCCGTTTCTTCAAGTGAATGTGAATGCAGGTTTTCGCAGATGAATCTAATTGCCACCACAACAAGAACTTCGTTGAAGACTAAGACAATTTCAGCACTTTTATTCATCAAACTTGTCAGACTACCTCTGAAAGATTTGTCGGATGAGAATTGGGCAAATCTTTGTAATTTACTATTTACATTTTCTTAAATACAAAAAAATAAAGGTATGTTAAGAACTGAATATATAATTTTTTGTCATAAAATATTAACAAGATGTGAGTTTCGCCACCTTTTTTATTAAAATAAAAGCACTGATTGAAAGTATATGTTGATGCCCATTATGCTCTGAGGACGAGCAAATAAAAGGTTTTCAGGGAAATAGAGACTCAGAGACAACACAAAACTACCACAGAAGGTAATGTAACCACCTTGTCCCACAACAAAACATATATTTTAGCATACATGTGACATACAAGGTGCTATTTTCTCCCATAACCAAAACTGTGTATCCTTGGAGTCAGTTTAGGTGCTAATCCATTCACTTCCTGTATAAAAGTGCAAAACTGTGCAAACATAGGTACAACAAAATGGTGCAGTGAGCCTGTGATGTTAAATGACCCTTTATGTGTTGTTAATAGCAGTTTTACTCCTTCATATTTCGCCTCCAATTAGTTAAGTATCAATATTGCATAAATAAAATCCTGCACATTACATGTTTACTACCCCAGTCATTGTTTGAAACTAGAATAGCAATAGAAAGCATATGCTGCATGCTATAACTGAAGCTGAAAGGAATTAAATGCTAATTTTCTTTGATGCACTTGATTGGTACATTAAAAATCAGGACAACTGCTGCTGTGAAACAGAGATAAATGTTGGGTTTTTATCCGGTAAATTTTGCCTTAACAATTTATTCACAACGTCTACCACTCTACACTTTTTTATAGTAATGTGCTACATACTATATATATATATATATAAATATATATATATATATATATATATATATATATATATATATATATATATTCTAATTATAGAAATGCCAAAAATGCGTAACTCAATTTCAGTCTATGTCCAACAGTAGTGTCCAACTCCAGTCCTCACAATCCTCTAACATTCCAGGTATTGAGGATGTGCATTAGTTCAGATGACTTAATTAGTACTTCAGTCATTTTGATAAAACTGTCTGTGCGAAAGCACTGTTACCTTAACATAAAAGTGGATATTATGCAAATATTTACTTGAATAATGTTTTGGATTATTATCGCCATCCATTATCCAGGATGATATGTCTGAAACTCTTTTTTTCTTTAATAGACATTGATCCTTGGGCTCTCTGCCCATTGACTCCACTTCGCAATTGCCTTTGCACCTCTTTCAGTGGCTCGAAACCTGTTAGTTGCGCCCATGCCAATGGGCACAGGTATCAGTCTGCGTACACCCCTTGCACCCCTGTAGCTGTGTTGAGGGTTGCAATGTTATTTGTTTACTGTATTGTACTGTTATACCATTTAGTGTCCTGTTGTTTCCTCTCTGTACAGCATTGCGGACCTCATGTGGCGCCCTATAAATAAAAGTTAATAATAATAATAATAATAATAATAATACTTACCCATAAGGCAACTGTTTTCATTAAAATTGTCTATATAGCATGGGTTAAAGAACACAATTCTCTGATTCAAAAGTATGTACAAAATCAATAAATACATAGCATATATAACATTTAACTACCAAAATAAAGGAAACCCTTGAATAAATGAGCGCTATAAAGGACTAAAAAGTAAAATGCTTTCACGCATACATCTAGTTA